>NW_024581126.1:1767594-1940238 GCF_017639235.1 Corvus kubaryi | reverse complement strand
ACAGGGAGGACGAGATCTGCCAGAAAGCGCTGCAGCTGCTGGGCGAGCTGTGCTCCGTCGGGGCGGTGGAAAACGAGAACTGCCGGGATTTCATCTACTACCTGCGGGACAGAGCCCGGCCCCGCCTCAGCGACTCAGGTACGGTCGCCGCCCTCGGGGGCGCGGGCACCGGCGGCCTCCCCCCGGCCCCGGCTGCGGGAGGAGGGCGAGCTGCCCCGAGCATCCCCGGGCGGCCGGGAGCCGCGGGGCGAGGCCTGCCGGCGCGGCGGGGGCTGCCCGGGAGCGGGCGGCCGCGGAGGGAAGGAGGTGGCGGGGGGATGCTCCGGGGACGCGGGGCTGGCGGGGCTTGCCCGGCGCGGCCGGGGGAGGACGCCGGTCCGGGCTCGGTGCCGCCAGGTTCGGTTTTAGCGCCCGGCGCTGGGGGAGATGCGGAGCCCGAGCCCGCAGCGCTCCCCGAGCCCGCTCCGGGTGCGGCGGCGCTGGGGGCGGGCGGGCAACTTCGCGCGGCCGCTGCCAGCCCGGAGCGGGCCGGAGCCGCCCTGCCCGGCGCCGCCGCGGCTCTGCTGCAGTGCCGGGGGCCCGGGGCTGCCCTGCTGCTCCCCTGGCCCTCCCAGCGCTCGGGGTGAAGCGCAGAGGCGCGGGGGGCTCGTAGCTCGGTTTAACTGGAACACGATTTAACCCAACTCCCCAGTTCCCAGTTCTGTATGTCACAAGCTACAAAGACAATTCCTCGCATATCTGTAGCAGATGGGGGGGCTGTAGGTCTGACAAGGTGTACACTGGGTGGTTTTCTGCGTGTATGTCAGGATTACGGTTTCTGCATCATGGCAAAACACTCTTACTTAAAAACTTTAACTTAAGGAAGCTTTCTCATAAGGAAGCTGAGCTCCAGCTGCACAAAATCGTGAAAAGATTGAGGACATGTCTCTGGACAGAAGGGAAAGGCAAATTGCAGTTTAGAGTAGCAGCTTATTGTATTTATTTTTACATCATCAAGTTGAGTTTGCTCAGTATGAGGAGAAATTTAGAGAGTTAAAAGAGAAGTTGATAAACGTTTGCAGTACTGGGAAGCCTTGCTGTTAGATCAGCCGGTCATCACAAGACTCTATTCATTGCTTCATTACTCTCTGAAATAAATCACTCCGTTTAGCATAGGGCAGTCTAATGACACTCTGTTCTTAAATATTTTTCTGTAATTCGGTGAGTAACACTCAGAGTGCAACTTCCTGACAAATCCTTGGATATGCTGAAGGACTGGAGAAAACAACTAAAACTAAGTAAAGACATACTCGATGGGGGAAAAAGATGTGCTATCACAATAAATGAATAAGGAATTTTCTGTCATTCAGTTCGCTTGTAGGCAAAGCTGTTTGCAGCCATTCTGGCTTTTCACTACTTAAAATATTCAAATTGGAGTGATTCATGCAATGTTTGATAAGGATTCTTTAAAAGTAGGCAAATTTAATTGTTTCGTTCATATAGGCAGATTTAATTACTTTGTTCATATAAGCAGTAATTTTTGTGACAGACACCTGTGATTTTCTGTAATTTTCATTTACTAAAGGATCAATCACATATTTGTATATCAGGTCATGGCTCCAAAGACATCTGTTTAAATCAGTCCTCACTTTGGATACGAAACTACTTGAAATGCATATGGAGACTTTAACCTCCGCTACTTGGATAACAGCTTTTCAGATTCCTTTCAGAAGCTACCTGCTTTTTTTTTTTCCATCAGCCTCGGGCAAAAAGAGTACCTGGCATCTGTTTGGGAGTGATTTTAAAACATGGTGTGCTCAGTAAAAATTTATCACCTCTACCTAAAGGTGAAAAAAAAAAAAAAATTTAAATGTGTGTTTATTTCTACCTGTTTTGCTTGAACTGTTATTATACAACAGCCTTCCGGTGTTGGTGCAAACCTGCTCGATTACACAGAGCAGCAGTCCCTAACCTTCGCCAGACAATGTGCAACAACAGTGAGCAATTATGCTGCAGGCAGCATCTTCCCATTGGCCTCAATCTGAACATTTTTATTTTTTGCAGCTGCAGCCAGTCTCAGAGGGTCTAGCGGGCAACACGCTACCCATAAGCCCTGACTTGGAAAATACTTCTGTGAAGGGGTAATGTCAGGAATTTGTTAGTTTACCTAGTCTCATATTTCTTTGATTAAAATATATATTATCCTAGTAAACTGGCTGTTCATGTGGTTTGTTTAGCTGGTCCTTAGTTGTGATGCTGTGGGCTGTAAGAAGGCAGGGCACATGACTTCCAAAATGAAGCAATACGATTCGCAGTCAAAGGGCAGTAAGTACACTGACCAAACCCTGCTTGCTTCATGTAGTGAGTTTCACTGACTTAACAAGGGCAAAATGGCCTTAAAAAGCCCTGACAGCTGATCTGTTCCCTTTCCAGCCACTAGTGGCCTAAACATAGGGATGTGAAGAAAAGCAGTGCTGAAGGACAGCATCTCCTTGTCAGAACCCGGCAAGAGATGAAGCTGTCCTTGTTCCTGCCCCCCGAGGTGTGATGGGCTTTAGTCAAACTGAGTAACTTGCTCTTAGGCCACCCAAAAGTAAAAATGTCTACACCATTAGAATGGAGAAAAGTGCATTATTAGGTACATGATTAGGTATTTTACAGGAATTAGTGCATGGGGCAATGCTTTTAAAAGTGTTTCTGAAATAAAGTTGCCACTTGCCTAAACCCAGCGACATGGTGGATACAGACAATTCTGCAGCACATTTGGTTGAAGCCATTCATGGATGTTGGCTCTGTGCCCCATCAGGAGTTGTTAGAAAAACCAGCCCCTAACTGAGGGAGGGAGGGAGCTGAGGGGCTGCTGAGCCTGATGCCAGCGTTTGTCTCCAAGCTCAGCCTCCCGGCGCCCCTCAGTCCCAGCACTGAGCAGCCAGATCCCTGGAGATCCACTCCTCTCCTGCCTGACATCTGATGCGCTTGGCTCTGTGGCTCCCTGCCATCTGAGTGTTTGCTGTGTGACTCAGGCCAGGAGGGACTGGATGCTTGTGGTGTGCACCACATCGTTATTTTTCATGCAGTTTCCCCCGGTTGTGGGGAGTGCTGCACGTGCTTCGAGCATGAGTTAAGGGCTAATGAGATCTGGGTTTAATGCGCTGGTCCACTGGATTTAAAGGGTGACACGAGTGAGTCAGATTTTAAAGCTTTTCAGAAAACTGAAAATGTAAATTAGGCATTTAGTGAAAAATCTTCAATTAGTTCAGTAAGAGTTATATGTCAGAGCAACCTTGAAAATCCCAATAGGCATCCTTAAGCATTTAGATACCTTAATAAGCTGACTTGTTTTCTGTTCCATTGTAAAATGTCAATAATATTTCTGTATCATAGAAGGGCTTTATGAGGGTAAATTGTAAAGTCTGAACACATCGAGTCTGTAATACATTCATAAAGGAGAGTCAGATAGACCTCTCAGAGGACCTTCCAAAATCATGGAATATCACCCCATGATACCAGATAAAGCAAATATTGTAGAGGAGGAATGGGTGTTGCTTGAGCAAAAGAATTCATTGAAGGAAAAAGAAAAAAAAATCCAAAAAACCAAAACAACAACAACAACAAAATCATGAAAGAAAATCTTAATGCAGAGACTGACCGTTAAAAGAGGAATTAAGACAAAAAGCTGATTATGAAGGTAAAGGTTATAAAAAAAGTCCAGGCCATTAATCATAGTGTACTTTCCTTAATTTTGTAGTAGAAAAATGAATAGAAATAAAAAGTAAACTTTCTGTTGCTTTGGATTGCACATCTTGAGGATGAGCCAGCAGGGTCTTAAAATATTCTTAATTACATTGTTTAAAATTGACTAATAGATGCTAAAACAGAATACATCATGAATACTGTGGGCATAGTGATGGCCATTAGGCATAAAGTATTCTACAGGTCGTAAGTATGAGATCAATATTGCACAGTGACAGAAAGCCAGATTTTAGTACTTGATGGAGGTAAAGATAGTTGATAGTCAAGAAATTAAAAAATTTGGGAGTGGAAATATGATGGATATTGAAGACAAAATGTATGAGAGGCTGCAGTTATGGTCTTGAGTGGAATTTAAGGATCTTACGAATCAGTACTTTATATTTTGATGTGTACTTTCAATTTCACGACAGAGAAAAGCACAAAGAAACAAAAAGCCAAAGAGGTATAAATGTGGCCTCCCAGCCCAGGGGTTGAATGTGAGAGCCAAGGTATTCTGTGGAGAGTGTTGTTCCAATAGACTGGTCATTCCCTAGAAAGCTAATACTTGCAGTTAAGTCGAACCTCAGAAAGTTTCCCTTTAATTCAGAACTGAGTTTAAAAACAAAACCTGTCTCCAAAAGGTGGTTTGATTCCTTAAAAAGGTATTTTAAAATTTTTATACCTCACATTGCTTCCTGATTTATTCCCACCTCATCCCCCAAATCTTCCAGGAGCATATCAAGCTGAAGATTTGCATCAAGACGCTAAGTGCATCTAGATTTATCTAGATAAAAAAACATTTGGAAGTTGTAAAGACATGAAAAACATTTAAGTGGGTGAAATAACTTCCAGTATGTTTTTTATGTTTATGGTACTCACTGTGAGCCATTGCTTTCCATATTTTTAATTTTCTTTTCCTGATGGTATTCAATGTCTCCTGCTAGTGTGAGACTTCATAGGATAGAGGACAAGCATGATTCATATTCCCTCTCTTGAGGTCAGATTAATGAACACATGTGAGACCCAAGTTCCTTTGGGTTTCAAGAACCAAAATGCTCCTTCAGGAATTTAAAAAAATAAGGTAATATTATGTGTTTTAGACTAAAAATAGGTATTCTTTTTCTCTTTTGAAAAGTCAGGAAAAAGTTTGAAGAAGGCAAAACCAATTACTTCCTGTTGCTTGAATTCTAAATTATTCTGCTAGTTTAATTTCCTCTAAACAAAGAGGCTCTCAGAAATTTTCCTGTCATACTGGAGGAGTTTAATATGGGGTTTTTTTTCCTTGGAAATCTATTTTAAACAGATAGCTAAACTTTGAAAGAAATTGTAGAAAAGAGCAAATCATGTTCAAAGAGACTACCTGTGTGCTTAATAATGGCTTGAAACTATAATTAAGGTAAAGAAATGTAAATAAAAATGAAGATTTTCATTTACTGTAACTGCATATAACTTTTTCCTAGAATGTAGTTTTGTTCTTTTTATGGGTAAGATAAAGATGTTTAGGTGTTTAAGTTGTGATTTACTCTTCAGAACCAGAGAAAAGGAAGACTAAAAAGATTTTCCTCATGATAAAACTGAGCTTTGATCAGGCTGGAACACAGTCGTGTTAAATACTCTTCAGATATGAAAGAGCCCTGCACTACTGAAATCAGTTTATGTTTTTCAGAGGTGCAAAGCAACTGCAGTGTAGCAGCACTATAACTTGAGAAGCCAAACATGAGTAGGTTTTCTGTAGTCCCTGTGACCAGACTCACTCCACTGCTGTCCCATGGCTGCTCCTGGACACTGTGGGGACAAGAAAGGTTTCAGTCTATGAGAAAAAGGCAAGAGGAAGATGCCTTCTAGTCTTTCTTGGCCTCTGCATCCAGATTCAGTACAGGTGCGGAAAGTAGGAGCTTTCTGGGGCTCCCGTTTCCATTTTGGGTTTAGTCCTCATTTATATGGGGATTTTACCAAATGTTTGTTGTTTACAGTCTGCCCTTATACACTGAAACTATAACAATGTGTAGCACTGTGTTAGATAGACTGATGCCAACTATACCCCTTTGTATTTAAAAGAAAAAAATGTATTTACTTATACACTATATATATATTAAATACTTATTTCCTGAAGCCATTGCAAGCCCATTTGTGAAGTAATACTACAAGTTAGAAATAACCTGCCAACTGAATCTGAAATGGGTCATCTCTACAGTCATCACACACTTTATGCAAGTCTTTTCCAAGTGTGCAGAGAACATTAAGGAAAATGGGTTATTTTCAGCTGCAAGTAACACAAATATCTATCACTGAAAACAACCTGAAAAGTAATGACCTTGGAAAATTAGGAAGCCTAATAGCATACAGTCTGTCCTACACCTGAATTTCCATCTTAAGTGCCAGTTTTGCTGATGAAGAGCAGTAGGCTAAATTTAGCCCTTGTACATACAAACTGGTTTTGCCACTATATCTTGATCACTGTATTTGTCATAGCTCTTATTTCAATGGGATTTGCACATTCCTCATGGGGGGGAGAGGGGAAAGAATTTTTAAATTATGCTTTCCTTAGAATTACCCATAATCTTTGAGCAGGCCACAGTTTACATTGGGCACACAAAGCTCTGACTGCTTAAGCAGAGGTGTTACTGTAACAGATTTATGGGTTATTAATTCCGAAAAACCCATGAGTTTGTGTTACAATAATGTTTTTAGAATTTTATAATGGTAGAATACTGAATTGTTATGTATTTGTGTGATCCACACATTTAGTGACCCAAGTACAAGTGATCAGCCACATGTTCTCCCCAATAGCTTTCTGGAAAATTCCTTTCCAAACTAATTTGTGTGAGTTTAATTACACTGACAATTCAGAGACGTAGAAATGTAAGTCCGAAATTATTGCTGTCATAACAGCAGATCTGGTTAAACTCAGTCTTGAGGCTGTGCAGCTCTGTGCCAACTTCGGTGTGTAATACATAGAGGCTGAGCATAAACTGCAATTTATGTATTTTTGTTTAAAACCACATTTCTAGGGTTTAGCTCTTCCCCTGCTGAAAATAATGATCATTGCTGATGTAGTGCAAAGCTGTACTTAAGAACATTGCACTGTACATCTTTTGCTATGTTTTGTCATTCATTTAAGCTCTTCTGTGGCTTTATTTAGACCAAAGAGATAAAGAGAGATTATTTTGACGTAAAGCTTTATGTCCCTTTCATATTGCTAACAAAATTTTAGTTCAAGGGAAAAGAATTTAGAATAATTAATTATAGATGGAAGGAATGCTGTCAGTTGCAACTGCAGTTCCTAAATTTCATCATTTTGCAGGATCAGTCCTTTTTGCACGCTTATTGTACTGTTAAGTAGAAAGTGCTTGATCCATTTATTTGGAGAGTGCAGAAAGAAAGTGTTGTGTATAACAGGTGGTGGCTTGCACATTCGTTACAATTGCTATTGTAGTCACACTGGGTATTGTGTGGTTTAAGCTGCTCAAGACGTTCAGCTGCCTCTTTTTTTGGATTTAGGCATTCATTAGCCAAGTTAGATCAGTTTGGCTTCCTTTGGCAGACGTGTGCACTGCAGGATTTGATCCTGTGTACCTCCCAAGGTTAGCTGGAATTCAGAAATACAGTAGATTCAGTCGAAACTGGCACGTGTGTCTGTATGTTTTAAACCAATTTACAGCTGATGTGTGTCTACCAAAGATAAATGTTGGAAGAGTCTATAACCTGTCAGAAAAAGTTTTCAGATTCTTGCTGTAAATCCACCATAGTAAGAAAAAAAGTCAGGCACTAATGATGTTGGAGTTAAAACTTTCAAATAAGAAGAATGAGGATTTGAAGTAGGATAATTCCTGCCAAGATACTTTCTCACTTTCCTTTTTTTCCTGTTGAGTTTCACATGCACACAAAAAGAAAGCCTTGCTGACTTCTCTTGGAAATACATTTCTTCAGTTTGTTACATTTCCATCAGGGAGTTTGTTTAGCATATCCTAATTCTACCTTACAGTCTGTGAAACTCCCGAAATACTTTCTTTCCCCCTGTGATGGACCGCTCCTGTGTGTATACAAAACACTAAGTATTTGTCTTTGAAAATTTCTTCTGGTAAGCCAGTCTTTATCATTCCCACTCAGGTTACTTTGGGCCTGGTTTCTCCATCCCTTTCCTAAATTATATGTGCATATACCAGTGTTTCAGTTGTTTGCCCATCTGGGTGTTCCCACTCCATTTTTCAAGCAGCATCTCATTTTATTTACTGCCCCATTTCTAATCTCTTTAATTCATCTGTGTTTTAGTTCTCTGACTTCAACAATATAGTTTTTCTTGTCACATTTGGTGTGATTTCAGAGTGCAGTAAGAGTTTCAGTAGCTGTGTAATCAATCAGTACATAAGGTATGACCCATCTTAGACCCTTGTCTCACTGGGCATCTGTCTGCAGCCATATAAAATTCCTTCAGAGTTTCCTTCTAAAGTTTTCTGCTTCTTTTGTTGTTTGCAAGAGGTTCATGGCTATGGAGTTCATGGTTTCACCAATACATATTAAGACGTTCCAAAGCTGTTTCTCACATCTATCCAATTTTATAAATAATTACAACTTGCAACTCTGTACAAATTATCCTACTGTTATAGAAAGGAATGTACAATGCTAATTAGAAAATGATCAATGAGACCAACAGTCTTATGATCTTCTGTTTCCATTTGTAGCAGATGTTTTACCCATTTGAAAGAGGAGTTTATTTTTTTCCCCTAGAGAGGTGGAATGGATAAGATTAATGCCTAGTTATTCTAGCTCTTTTTGGGAAGCCAACCCTAAACAGGCTGATCTCAAGTACTCATTATGCTAAGTCCTCTCTCCACAGCATAAAGGAAGAGAGTGTTTCCTGAGCCTGGCTGCAGGGAAATGCAGCAGGTATTGAGTTGTTCTTGCTGAGTGCTGTCCTATTCCCTGTAGTAAGGCTGATGTAGGATGTGTGTAGTAGTGGCATTGTGGCAGTTCTTACCTGCTATAAAGAGATTTTAGGTCCATTAGCAACTAAATACAAGAGAAAACAGTTCTGGTATTGCTTCAAAAATACGTGAAGCTCTAAACAGAAAATTCTTTTATCCGTACAATTCTGGTTTTTTAAGCTATACCAATTTACTTGGGGTAATACAAGACACAAATCTAAACCAGTTGCTCAAATTTTGTTTACTTCTGTGATTGTGCTCTCTCCTGCAATAGATCATGCTATCAAGAAAGGTTCTTATTTCTCCAGATGCCACTAAGGCATCCATGGTAACACAAATCTAATGTAAACTTTTCTTCCTTTCTGTTTTCATTTTAAGTTGACAAATACTAAAGAGGACTAATGAGTTTTAAAAAGTGGAGATGAGAAATTAGGCTTAGCAGGTAAACAGAAGCTGAGGGGCTGACCTGGTTTTGTCCGTTTGTTTTGTTTATTCTAAGTTCATAGGTGTTTCACAAATAAAGAGGGGTGAAACCTCAAGGTGCAGCAGACACAAGCATGGTGCCTGCAATTGTTCTGCTCAGGAGATGGACATGAGGAGCAGAACAGGCAGCCAAGCCTCTGAAGAGAGAGATATCGCCCATATTCCTAAGGGCCAAAGAGCACCAAGCAGACTTGATATCCCTTGGAAATTGGAGTTAGCAGAGGTGAAGCCTGGGGTTTGGAGGACCTGCCTGTGGGGACATAGTGGACAGGGAAGGCTGTGGATAGATATGCTGTATTATATCTCTGTTGTAAGAATTTCTGTTTCCATTTTATGTTACACTAAAACTTGCCCTTTTTTTGTCCTGATTTTAGAAGCCTTTTGAGCTTCTTTGTGGAGTTTGCTGTAGAAAAAAAGAAGATAAAGCAGATCTGTCCATATTCTTTGTCTGTCTTGGGGTCCTATTAATGGTTTGTTTGTTGACTGGGGGGTTGTTTGTGGGTTCAGTAGATTTCTAAGCCAGCCTGAGAATTCATGATTTGATGCTGACAGTCAGGCTGTGGCTAATCAGGAAAGAGGAAGCTTGGCCATTGTGGCTTCCCTTAATAAGGAAAACCTGTCACCTTGACTCTTCCCTGTGCAGCAGCATCACTGTTCCTGCCAGCTTCTCTTAGCTGCAGAAGGTGTAACATTTTTATATCTACTCTCATGCTCAGGTTAATGTCTTGTTCCTGCCTACCTTATTCGTTCTGTACCTGTCTCTTGTTCTGTTGTCATTGTGTTATAAAGAGAGAATTGACTAGTCAAGATGATTTCTTTCCTGCTGCTGCTAGGAGCCAGTGATGATAAAATAGCTAAAAGCGGTTCCTAAAATAGCAGTGCACAGGTATAGGTTTGCCAGAGCGATTTGATAGTGATTACTCTATCAGTCCTTCTGTAGTGTTACAAGTCAGACCCAGCACTGTGAACAAAAACTGCTCTTTCTTCCTTTGATGTATTTTTCTTCCTTCTTTTCTCTTTTTCTTGGGAGCTGGAAACCAGAACAGACCTTAATAGCAACAAAACCAGCAGCATCTTCAACCACTTCAACTTTACTTTCCTTGCCAGATTAGGGGGAAGCAGTTTTTCACCTTGAGGAACATCCAGAATTCAGTCTCAGGATTCACTTCTTATCCTAAAGGCTCTGTGCACTGAGAGAAGGAACAGTAATTTTGTTAAAATGGAAGGCTTGGGATTTGACATTTCGGTCGTTTGGCAGTTTTACCTCCCTCTTTTCTGTACCCCTCTCTATGAGGAAGATTTCCAGTGGTAGTTGTTGCCATGGCACTAAGCAGGACGAGGTGTCTACTCGAGTCTTAAAACTGGATGTTTACGGCCGTACTGTGAAAAATTATCCCTTCTGACAAGTCGGGCTTGTTTACGCAGAGTTAACACAGCACCACTCCTCTTCTTCCAAAGTGGAGAGAGGCTCTTCAGGTCATTCCCTGTGTGTCAAGGCAAATGTGAGCTTCAGCAGTGCTGGAAAAGGCTTAGAATTAGCTCTATCCTTCCACTCCCTCGTTAGCTGTTCAAATGAACAACCGCTTCATGCCCTGCCGAGCAGCTGATTGGCCTTGGAGGGAAGAAGCATCTGAAGCAGTATTAATGTTTCATTCAAAATCATGAGAGCCAGGGAGGAGGGGAATTAGGGAATTCAAAACCCCAAATCAGTAACTGCCTTTTACTTCACCGGGTCCGGCTCTCTTGAGGAGCATCCCTAATTTTCTCCCACACTGGATTTCCTCTCAGAATGGTCTTGCTGACTTTGTGAGATGTTTTTGCCAAGGGTAAATTTAACAGCTGTCTTCTCTTTTCTTTCTCCATTGTCTGCTTCTTCTCCCCAACCCTGTTGACAGTATCTGCTATGACATATCTGTACAGGAGATGGAGGGACAAGGAAGCTGTGCAGTCCCTCCATCCTCTGCTCTTTTCCTTTCTCAAGTCTTCACTGCTGTATCAAGGCCAGTTAAAATCTCTTTTTATTTTCTCACCAAGCAAAGCAGATCAGAAAGCTGAAAAATTAGTGCCTTAAAATGCTATCTGAAAGAAATGTGAGCAAACTGGATGTGATAAAGCCATCAGTAAAGGAGTGTAGTGGAATGCGTGACAACAAGAACAGCCAGCTGCATCTGGGAAATATACAAGTCCTTGGACTCCAGCAGTATAAAACTTCCCAAGCTGTAAAAAACGAGCAATTCTTTCTTTTTGTGGCAGTCCCAGCAGTTTGAAACATGGTTGGCAACTAATAATTGCAATCATAGAATCATTGATGTTAAAAGAAGCATTACCTCAAAGTGGGTATTCACGTAAGATCTTGGATTCATTGTGCATAGTATAGCACGTGCTGGGGTTGTTAAATTTGGAACTGTTGCTAATAAATAAAAATAGTTTTATTAGGACAGGAATAGAAAAAATGTTAGATACAGAAGTGTTGCATAACCAGCCTTGATGAACAGGGAAGCACCCCTTTTACAGCATTTCAAGAAGTGCTGTTCCCAGTAAATGACCGCAAATAGATCCTGAATCCCTAGGTCATCCTGAGGTAAATATTAATATTGTTGTTTTTAAAAACCCAAATGTTGCTTATTCTTTTACCTGTTAGCCGTGGGAAAAAAATAAGGGGAAAAAGCAAGCTTTGACAGAGCATTTCCTGACTCAGCAGTTGAATGGAAGGAACGATGCTGACACACTTGGTTCAAGGTAATGGAAGGACTTCACCCCACCTGAGAAGGTCTATGGACAACAAAACAGCACAGGAGATGCCTGCCTGTAAATCCTCCTAATCAAATATTACTCAACAATATGTTAATACATATGTGTTTGACTCAGGGATATTGTTTAGAGGCAGGAGTCATGGTTTAGTTGGCTGGAATAGATTACTACTTGGGGACTGTGAAAACTAAGGCTGTTTTTTTAATTTTGCCAGGCACTTGAGATATGATCTTGTAGAAATCTGTCAGTGCTGTTTTTCCCCGCCCTTTCAGCTGCTTTTTCAGTACTGATATGCAGTAAAAATTCCATCTAATGCCATGTCTGTAATCAGCAGAGAAAGCAGGGCATGTCTCAAGTGTGATGTCGGTAAAGCATTGAGCAGAAAACTGCCTAAAAACCAGCCAAGAGAAAACAGTGGGCCCAAGGATTTAGGTGGAAAGTAGCCTGCCAGATATGGCTCTCTCTATTTTCATAGCAAACACAAAACAAGAGCCTGGGCTTTGGCTCTATTGGGGCCTCTCAGCACTTTACTCTTATAAATAATAAACAGAATACATTTTCCTCCTGTGTAGGTTAGCAAATAGAAATGTGCCTTTGTTATCAGCAAGGAAGCCATAATTGAGAGGCAGTGATTTTGTGGAATACACATTCAAATGGGACTAAATAAAAGCATAAGGAGGATTTCAAAACTTCTATTTCTGTGCTGGGCCTCATATGTTTAGTTATGGAATTTATTCATGATACCTTTTTGCAAGCTTGGATTTGCATTCTCAGACTCAAATCATGCCACACACTCCAGCCTATATCTGACACAGCAACAGCTCCAACAGGGTAACTTTAGGTAATCTTTTGCATATCCCAGCATTTTGCCATTTACTGCCCCATTTTCAGCATAAGAGTTTTGAGTGTTTGCTTTCATGGCCTGGCTTGGATTGCAAATGCACTTCTTGGTGTGACACCATTTGCAGCTGAAACTGAAAGGAATATGGTCATGGTAATCCTGTTCACATTATTGTAGCAGAAATGCAGAATAAAACGTATTTTTCTTGGAGAGGGACATGTTTTTAATGTGCCCCATTTCTGGTTTGTGTCCCCCTCACAACTGAGATTAAACAGTATATTTTAACTGACTCAGTTTATTTGCTCTTAAGGATATATGTTTGTTTATTCATTTCAGTATACCTCGATGTATGTTGTAGTCATGTTTAGGAAACTTACAGAATTAATCACCCACCCCTTACATGAAAGTTGTCTAGAGAAATTAACAGTGGGTAACTCTAGGCAACAACCTACTAACAGCACAGCTTTCTCAATTCTGGAAGTTTGGAACATGCAATTTTTGGAAGTGCTTGGTCCTTTTTCCCCTCTTTTTTCTTTTCTTCAGTTTTTTTCTTAACGAATGTAATCTCATGCTTACAAATGTCTTCTGTTTTCTTAACATTTACATTTTAGTCATTCAAAGTATTATTCCTTTTTTCCTACAATCGTCTGAGTCAACCCAGTAGTGGGAATTGTTTTAAGGACATAGGATCACAGGGACTTCCTGAGAAAAGGATGTATACAAACACCTGACTCTAAAGAAAAGATTTAAAGTAATGTTCACGTAATTCAGTTTTAGGTATATTTTTTCCTAATATAATCAAGCTATCAGACGAGTAATTTTATTTTATTCTTTCAGCCTAATTTTCTTTATTTATATTGAGGGGCCATGTGGAGCCAGGATAAGAAGTAGATATTGGTGGGTCCTTATCTACCTGTGTTGGATGACAAAGAAAAAAGTATCAAGTTCTCAAAAAATTATTGTAAAATCATTCCACTGAAGTGGCTGAAAAATTAGCAAATCCCATCAGTGCATTCCAGTTAGCAAGAAGAGTGGGATGTAGCTGTCTCTGGAGAAGTGAGGAACCCCCATTGCTATTTTTAGAGACCAGAAGATGAAAAAACTGTGGCTATAAATTTACCACCCATTGTGTTTGTTTTTCCCTTAGAAGTAGCAGAATATTTTAAGTTCTTCAAAGCCAAGGAATTCCCCAGATCTGAGAGCAATCCAGCTGAGCAGGTCTTGGGCAAGGAGAGAAGACGTGAAAGCTCAGTGTTCCCATGCTGTTTTCTTAAGTATCCCGCAGCAGTGGTGCTCTGGTTTCTAGGAACAAGGGCCTGACACCAACATTTCCTTTACGCTCCTTGTAATTCTGGGAGGGAGGTAAGGAGAGCAGTGGTTCTCCCCTTGGAATAGGCCCAAGGAAGAGGAGCCATGAGTCTGCAAGAAGAAGGTTCCAAGGCTGATGGTCTCTTCTCTACATCCCATTTGTTTGTGTGCATCCACCTGGAGAGCCTGGTGCGAGCATCATGTGAAAAGTGTTATCACTGATTATAGTTGAACCCGTCTTGAAAAAACTGTGCCCTACACCATGATTATAATTTCTCTCTCTGGAAAGGTTGTTTATCTTCTCTTTCTTGTTTATTGCTTGAGTGAACATAGCACATTTGAAATTCTGTTTTAGAAGAAGTAGGATACTGTGCAACTGGTGGTATTTCGCTGCAGAATAACCCCCAGAGGGATTTGTAATCCCCTGGTACTATCATCTAATAGTGAGCCAAATTGAATAATAAGCTCAGTGCTATGAATTCAGCCTCATACTCAGCCTCATTCTGCTTTGGTTAGCATTGCCTAGTAATTAATTATTACTCTGTATTTACGCTATCAATGACATCCAGAGGCTGGCCTAAACATGCTGGAGCTGCTGGCAGCAGTAGCAGCAGCAGCAATGTATGTACATGCAGATATTTTGTTCTCCCTCTGTAAATATGCACTGTAGACTGTCTTTTAAAGGAGTTGTTAACTGCGTCTTCCCTATAGCTAAAAGCCACCAGACACTACATGCTGGACACCACTCGAAGATGCACGTTGACACATAGTTTACTATTAATGTTTACAGGATTTGGAATGTTGTAATTGATTTTGGCACTGAAAGTGCAGTCTGGTAAATTGCTTGTCACCTTTGTTTCATCCTCGGTCTCACTGAGAATCTCATATGCAATTAACTGTATTTGCTATACTGTATTTATTCTAAAGCACACAGCACATTACTGGTTTGCTGTTCGGTTCTCAGAAATGGGGACTTAATTGCTTACAAAAACACAACTCAAAATAAGGGGACCTTTGTAGTGAGGGACTTTTCTTCAGAGTAGAAAAATACAGAGACTTTAACATCATTCACGTTCCAAACTCACGGCCCTCCTGTACTTGAAATCTCCCTGACTTCAGGGACTGTAACTTGTGTGTAAAGGCATGACAAGTCAATCTCTGTTACCAACTTGTGTGGCACAGAGAGAGGAGCTGGATTTGCTGCACACCAGTGTGGTTAAGGACCGACGTTAACAAGTTCTTGTGCTGTCTGTAAGACAGAGCAATTCCTTCTGCATGTAGAACTGGAAAGGAATTCTTTAAAGGAATGTATTTGCTCCACATCCTCTAGGTCACAAGGTGGAAGCAGCACTGAATGGCTCACATGAATTCTTCTGCCAGTTTATCCTGGCAATGTTTTCTATTTAAACAGCCAAAGCTCCAGAATTAGCATGGACTGTCTAGAAACCTCAATAAAACAAAGAGCTTTGCCAAGAAACAGTCTAGGACAGCAAAAAAAAGGTGAAGCCCTTCTCACAGATAAACAACAGGAATATGCAAAATTTTCCTTCCCAGGAATGAAGAGCTGCATGGTCTCCTGCTGTCATCCAGGTTGGATGTTGGAGGACAGGTCTGGTTCTCAAGTTTAGCCAGAGAGCACCTGCTCTTTTCACGTCATAGTGGATTGTTCAAGGGAGACCTAATCATAGATTTCCTTGCTGTCCTTGCTAAAGCAGAGGATGCTCTTTAGTTCCTCATGTTAAGAAACTAGCTGTTCTCATTTTTTCTGGAGAAAATAATTCCAGGAGATAAGATACCAATCGGGCTAAATTAACTTAATTAAAGAAAATGCAAATCCAGTAGAATACATTTTCTGGTAGAGAGTGTAGTTTCTACTTGCTGCAAGCACAAAATATCTCCAAGAGTCTGGATATGACAAATAGTGGTGATAATTATATGTCTAAAACATTAAAAACATCTTCTACCAGAATGCTGGATGAAAAGAGGAAATTTTTTTGTTTTTTTAAACTTTTGCAAATGAAAAAACAAGCTTAAATACCATGGACTTATTTCCAGGATATTCAAACTAGTTTAGGTCTTACTTTTAATCCAGTTAATTATTTTGCGATTCTCCATTCAGCTAATAATCAGATTAAGGTTCTTATGTAATATGTAAAATGGTCTTTCGATAATAAAAGATTATGAAAGAAATGCTGCAGAGTTTGCTTTAGAAGAAAGCACAGCAAGATTGAAACCTACAGAATTCCAACTTGAAAGAGGCTATTAACTTTGATAGCAATTGCATGTACCATTACAATTAAATATTCCAAAAGAAGACGGGATGCATCACTTGGGGCATGGAAGACAACTACAAATCTTTACTGTAGGAACCATTTAAGATTGTACATAAATACCATTCCTCGGATTTTCTGCTTAGATCTTCCGGAATTGCTACACTTACCAAAACCTCTACTTACAATTTTTTATTACAGATGTTGATTATAATTGCTTTGGAACTTTGTAGTTGCACAGGAGGGACATTAACCAGAGAAAGGCCAGCAAGATGGTTAGAGAGATAGAGCATTTCTCCTACAAGGAAAAGCTGAGAAAATTGGGTTTGTTCAGCCCAGAAAAGAGAAAGTGACCTAACTGTGGTCTTCCAGCACCTGAAGGAAGCCCACAAGAAAGAGGGTGACAGACTTTTTACAAGGGTATGTAGTGACATGGGGAAATGGCTTCAAACTGAAAGAGAGTATGTGTAGATTAGATATTAGGAAAAATTTCTTTGCTGTGAGGGTGATGAGGCCCAGAAAAGTTGTGGGTGACTCATCCCTGGAAGTGTTCCAGGCCAGGTTGGATGGAGCTCTGAGCAACCTGGTCTGTTGGAAAGTGTCCCTGCCCTTGGCAGTTGGTTTGGAAGTAGATGATTTTTCAGGTCCCTTCCAACCCAAACCATTCTGTGATTCATGGTATTTCAGTCTTCCTGGAATCTACTCTGGAAAAAAAGAATTTCTTCTGTTTTACAACCTACGAACTGATGCTCAGCACGAGTTTTTTATGCTGCAGGGTTGGTGATGTGGCTTTTCAGCTCCCTGTATCACTTTTCTTCTGCAAAATCTGTTCATCCTGTCAGCCCTTCACGTGCTGGCCGTGTGCCTGCCGCCTCCCAGAAAGCAGGTGCATTTGGAGAGATGGCAGCTTTCTCAGGACTCAGTTATTTAATTAACTCGTTTATAACTGGGCTATTTGAACAAGCCATCCCATCTGTCTAGTGGTCAAAATCTTGCTTGTGTGCTAAGCAATGGTTGTCAAACTCCCTGCATCCCTTCTATTTAGTTGCATCGTGCTTCTCTAGAAGAAACTGGAAAGTTGCTAGACTCACAATGAGAAGTGAGAACATCCAGGCTCCATTTTTAACTTTCCAAACTGTTTTACCAAGTCTCACCTTGAGAACTGTGCTGTATCTTGGTTTCTGCTCCTGTTTCTAAAAAGGCATGTAAGTAACTTTGACATTTATAAAGGGAAAAGCTACTTAGTGAGAAACAGTTTAACCACCGAGATGATTTAACAGCTTTGTCCTACAGTCTACTTGGTATTGTGAATAGAAAAACAAACAATTCTTCAAATATCTACTAGGGTTTCTGAACTGTTTACATTCCATTAACATTCTTCAGATCCAGATTTACTCACAGTGGTTTAAACTGTGTATGTCCAGACAAATTTTAATGCTTTTTTGCAGCTTTCATGAGTAAATCTTGATTTTAAAAAGAAAAAACTACTCACCCTATAAACAATGGAAGATTCATTAATTATTTAAATAAGGACAGAAGGCTGTCACTTATGTCTCAGATGTGTAGCAGAGGTCACTAAACTTAAATAAAGACTGAAGAAAAATAGCTTGCAAATTGCTCTTTAAAACGTTATAAGTTACATCTTTCCAATTAAAAATCTTGATTTTCATATCTTTTCCTATTCATATGATATTTGAAAGCACTGGAGAAAAAAATATTTTTAATGGACCTTCATGTCATAATCCAAGAGGTTGAGAGGCATATTGTAAGTTGATGGACAGTAGCCCTACAGGCAACATCATTTATTAAGCTTATGTCAGTGGTCAATATACATGTATTTAATACATACTTCAAAATCTTATCTTTCCACCCATGCTGATGTATCTTAGACTTGGGATGGTCATGTGTGAGCGTGTATATCAGAGGGGAG
Source organism: Corvus kubaryi (assembly GCF_017639235.1). Taxonomy (NCBI): domain Eukaryota; kingdom Metazoa; phylum Chordata; class Aves; order Passeriformes; family Corvidae; genus Corvus; species Corvus kubaryi. Next base: position 1,922,019 of record NW_024581126.1, on the reverse strand, counting down.
GGATGGAGTGAGGGAGAAGAATAGAAAGCAAAGGAGAGACCTCTGAACACACAAACCAGTGCAAATCGGTGTGGATCCATCTGCAGTGTTGGAAAGATGGAGTGTATGAAGTGTGCCTGTTCATTGTCATTGAGGGAAATAATTAAAATCTTCAGGATGGTTTTAAGTTATTACTGTTAATATTTTAATTGCTGGGCATTTTTAGATGCATCAAAGTAACTAACTTCTTCAAAGTGGTTGATACTTGTAAATAGGGTTCAAATGCAGCCATTGTATAAATGACTTTCTGTATGAGCATAAGAGCTTCTGATCCTTTCTCTGGCCTTAGTCTCTGGTGTTCACAAGTTTCTTGAGTTGTGGCTCACTGTGGTTTTAAATATCTAAAATAAAAACACCTCCTGCTTTTCTTAGGTGGAAAATCCACCGCGAGGCCCCTTGCAGCTTTTGAAACCTCCAGGCAGATGCAAGGCTAATGTGTTTGGTGGAGTTACTATCAGCCTTGAAACCCTGAAATGCTGAAGCATTACTATCTTGACCTTTATGTCAAGATGAATGAAAAATAAATTAACTTGAGGCAGCAGGCCATTCTGCAGGACTGCATTTGTTGGAAGATGTCTGGTTTTATATAGAGGTGGAAGGGCAAAAATAGGCTGTTTTTCATAAAAGCTGAAATACCTTAATCTTGATGGTTGCCAGAATTTCTAGACTTAATGAACTCATTATCAATACTGTTCTGTGGCATTTCTATTTCATTATTCTGTGGGTACAAAGCTATGGGTGTTGTTGACAGGAAGGTACAAGAGGGATTGGCAAATGTGGAAGTTGACAGTCCATAGTGTTATATCAGGTTTCATCTTTGTCCCTTGTCCCCCACCTGTCTCCTTTTAAAGATTTGTTTTCCTTATGAATCCAGCAGGTTCTCAGCAGCTCCTGACCTTTTCACAGTAAGTGATTTGTTGAGTGTGCCCCTTTGGCTGTGTGTCAGGGCCATGTTTCTCCAGGTATAGGTGCTCGATTTGACTCAGGGAATTTAAGGGTATATTAATACATTAATCTTCCTGAATCACTGACAGCAGTTTTGCATCTCATCCATGAACTTCGACATTTATGTTGGAGAGCAGCAATCCCACAATTGCTTCACTGATGCTGAAGTGCCGGGCTCAGATTTATTATCATCTTGATTTTTTCCTCTTTTTAATCTGTTATAGCTCAATCAACGTGCATAAATCAGCAGCTGTAGGGAGTAAAGCCCTGAATTCATCCCTCAGTGAACTACAGTACAGCACAGTACCTCCAGTTTGCTGTTCCCTGAGAAAGCTGCACATTTTATGCCTCCTGCCCACTGTGGAGTGAGAAATACAAGAAGAAAAACCCCTCAAGCTTTCCAGTTTCAATTTTACATTCACAACTAAGTACAATATGAAATTATTCAGTTCATAAGAAATTGTTCAGTTCATAAGAGTTGTTGCTACTTGTTCTTTCTACAGATTTCTTTTAATAAAATGTCTTGCATGGCTGTACAATTAAACCCAAGAAAACAGAAATCCAGATACATTCAAATCTTACTCAAAGCATACATTCTTTAGTATATGCTTTGCAAAAATAAGCAAGTTGGAGTTCTTTCCTGTATTCAGATTTGCCAAGGTTAGGAAGGCTTCCAAGAGCATCTCAGCTTTAAAATAATCTGTGTCTAGGAATGAGAAAGCAGAAGAGCAGTCTGAATGATAATTTTATCAAATCTGTTTCTCAGTTCTGTTCTTTAGCTGCTACATTCCTAAGATGTTTCACTTTAGATTTCTCTTGACTTTCACTGTTTTCATATCTGTTCTACAGTTGTCTCTTAGACAGTGTTGTCGACAGACAAGACATTTGGACTTGATCTTAAAGATCTTTTCCAAGCCAAATGATTCTATGATTTTATGATTTCCAGAATTACCCACTCATAAGTCTGTGGAAGTCTTCAGCTATTTCTTTTTCTCTCTAGTAATGGAGTATGAATGGAAAAGAAATATATTCCTTTTTTTTTTTCTAACAGTGAATTCATAGTAGACATGATTTGATTGTAAATTATTAATTCATTATCTTTCCTAGTAGTAAATATCCCTGTCAGCAAGGCTTCCATCACACCCTAATACATATGGATGAGCCCAAAAAGCTTCCTTTTAAAAGTGGGAACCCTAAGTTCACAAAGAACAGCAGACACAGAATACATTTGCCGTGGCTGAAATACTTTTTAAAAGAAGTCAGTGTGACGTTGCAGTGCATCTGGCTCCTCATCCAAGAAAGATAAATGCTTTCAAGGCTGTCTTTATTTCCCTGTGTGCCAACAACTCCTTCCTAAAAGAAAAATCAGGCTATTTAATCAGCTTAAGATGTTAGTGATTTGTGACAGTAATAAGCAATAAATTTCCTCTTTATCCCTATTAGTCTATGCAGGCAACTTTCTTGAAGTCCCTTGTGAGGTTTCAACACTTGCGACAACCTTTTTATGATCTGCCAGTATAGAGAAAGAAAATGAGTTTTGGCTCTTCCATAAATGTAAAGCAAGTATTGTAAATATTGAACCACTGTGATGTGCCAAACTCCCATAATGAAGGCTTAGAGTAGTTGATTCTGAAAAGGAAGCTAATGAAATAATTGACCTCGTTTCCATTCCAAGCAATCTGACTTTAAAGAGAAGCTTGCACTTCTATTCAATGTAAATTGTCCAGAAAAGTAACACTGTCTTCTTATTTCTTACAGATTTATTCAAAAAAACAAAAAAAACAAGAACAGAAATACCACAACAAATTAAGAAAGGTTCAAAAATAGATATTTTTTGTTAGGTTATTCAAAATCAAAAAGGCTAAGAGTTTCCACTAGGCTAAATAATATTATAGAGAAGGAGAGACCACTGGTATGTGAAATTCAATGCTTCCAGTAGGAAAAAGATTGGAAGTTTGAAAGAAAATTACAGATTCTGACTAGAACTATGTGAGCAACACAACTCCTATTAATTTGGCTATCTCTGTGAAAGTATCTTTTAATCCTATTCATCACATTATAGATTTGTGTGTATATATTTAGTCTTTAGGTATTAATGTGAAACCTAAATTTTGCTAAAGCTCAAACAGCCCTTCATACTTTTTAGTGCTCTGTCCACATCTCCTATAGTCCTTTGGAGTAATTTCATTTCACACATTTTCCCACCAAAAGAAAGTCAGTCAGTGAGAGATTTGGGTAAATTACTTTTTTGTTGTTGTTTTATCCCTGAAAAGATTATCCCCTGAAGGAGATCAAAATTAAAAGAACGCAGTATTGCTACTTCTTTATTATTTTTTATTAGCATAACAAATTATATCACTGGTGGTTATTAACATAACCAGATTACTGTGGTTATTAACATAACCAGGTGAGACCCCACCTGCAGTGCTGGATCCAGCTCAGGGGTCCCCAGCACTGGAAGGACATGGAGCTGTTGGAGCCAGTCCAGATCAGGCCACCAAGATGATCAGAGAGATGGAGAATCTCACCTATGAGGAAAGGCTGAGAGAATTGGGGTTGTTCAGCCTGGAGAAGAGAAAGTGACCTAATTGCGGCCTTCCGGTACCTAAAGGAGCTTACAAGAGAGAGGGACCATTTGCACAGCCTGGAGTGACAGGACATGGAAGAATGGCTTCTCACCGAGTATGTTTAGATGGGATATTGGGAAGAAATTCCTTACTGTGAGGGTTGTGAGGCACTAGCACAGGTTTCCCAGAGAAGCTGTGGCTGTCCCTGGATCCCTGGAAGTGTCCAAGGCCAGGTTGGATGGGGCTCTGAGCAACCTGGGCTAGTGGAAGGTGTCTCTGCCTGTGACAGAGGAGTTGGAACTGGATGATCTTTAAGGTCCCTCCCAACCCAAACCTTACTATGATTTTATGATCTCTCTAACTGTTGTTTTAGCACTTTGGTACAATATTACTGTACAGTTTTATACAGATGGGAAATGAAATGCTGCTCTGTCATTTCCTTTAGTACTCTAAAACACTTTACTATTATTGCAACTTACTGGGCTTTCAAGGACTATAATGGAACTTAGAGCTTATTGGTGTGGTTCAAATAAGCTGTTTGCTCTTCCATAACCTGGGGACTTCCTGCTGCTGGCTATATACTGCAGAAATAAATGGCAATTTCTCTTCATTATTATTCATAGGGTCATAATATTCAAGATTAATGTGTGCTCTGATGGCTTAGTCATTAAAATATTCACAAATCTGGACGGTTTTGTAATTTTTAACACACACAATTTGTCCAAAAAAATTTCTACTAGAAAATTTCTCCTAGGTTATTCTTTATTCATTCTCCATCATTCATTTTGCTATTAAAACCTTTCATTCTGCTAATGAGGGAACACACACAGTATTTGCCAAAAGTGACTATAGTCATTTTCCATTACTAGATGAGAAGTTAAATCCTTCAATTACTGCATGAACTTCTATTTTGCATACCATAAAAAAAGCCAGGATAAACACTTGCAAAACATTAATTAACAACTCCGTTCACTTTGTGAAGAATCCCGCAAGAAAAAGAAAAGTCTAAGTGTATCCTATTAATTGTTTTCTCAGAATAGATAATCTGGTTCTAGGATTTAACACATCCAGAGAAGAAGGAGAAAAAGTGGGTGGGTGGAAATAGGCATTGTGGCTTTGGCTGCACTCACAGGAACTTTACTCCTACAAAACACAAGTGCTCACTGCTCACGGGCCTGATGGTCATTGGAATTTGCAGTATCAGTGTCTAGCCCCAAAATTTCTTTCCCACTCATTTTATCACCAGCTTTCCCTTTTAGCTAATGAGACACAAGCATGCCTCAAATGCCAAATGGCTTTTAGAAGATTTCATGTTACTTTGCTCCAGCTACTTTTCCTGCCCTGCAAATGTATCACTCTCAGTGATTCTTCCTAACAGGATAAAATAGAGCCATTAAAGCCCATCTCGATACACAGAGTACTTGAAAGTCTGGCATGGTATCTTTAGATATGCTGTCCTCTCTTCTGTTATATTATTATTTATGGGATTTTTTCCCCCAGTTTATAGTATTTTACACTTGGTATTAGAAAACCAAAAGTATCCAGTAATTTTGCACGTTTTATCAGTTCTATGAGGTGAGTATTGCAAGAGAATGTGGTAATAACCAAAAAGAACCAAGAATGAGGCATGGGAACCTGGGTAAATCTTACTACAGTCGAGTATATGCAGACATGAAAAATTCTTTTCTCTACTGCACTTTGTGTCCATGTCACTTGTGAAGCAGAAGCTTTAGTTTCCACGAGAGCAACAGCATCATTCTTTGTCAGTAGATACTACTGCAGGATGTCAGGGAAAAATGCAAGCCCTTGAACATATGACTCCTCTCAACTCTGTCTTTAAAAATCACTGCTCATCCAGCCAGCTGTCTGATTAGTAAAGGCTTTTTTTGTCACTTCCAAACTGTAGCAGAATATTATGTGTCAGCTAAGTTGTCAAAGAAATTCACTTTAATGCAGACTAAGTATATTAGAGGTCCGGTGTGCAACCAGTAATAAATTCTTCTTAGATCAAGTTCACATACAGTTTTTATTTTAATTAATCAGCTATCTAAGTATGAATTACAAACAAGACATTCTGCTTACATAATTTTTCTTCTTAATAAGCAAAACTTTCTTTTTACAAAACAAAAAGAGGGGTAATTTACTATGTTTTGAGTACTTTTTTTGTGTTATTTAATGTCCATGAACAATTTGCTTTAAGTTTTGTTGGGTTTTCTTTTTTTGCTTCAAGCTTTAGTATTGTGATTTTATCAATAAACTATTGTGTCAATCTTATGTCAGTTTTGAATTGTATCACAGCAATTACTGCTAGAAAAATATTCTGCATTAACGAATCTCTTACTGTTTTTGCACTTTTTGTTGTGAATATTTTGTATGGCCATTTAGTAATCCTGATTTCATATTGAAATTGTGCTGTGGAATTTATGTAGATTTAAAGTAATTGACAAGTACCTTGGTGAAGTCCTAGGTTACATTTCATTGATCTGGTTAATTTATGAGACTTAGTTAATATTAAGAAATACCTGGAAAAAACAAATTTGTAACCGAAGCAAAGCAGATGAAGAGAAAGCATACATGGATAAACTGGAATTTGTAACACTATTCAGGAATAAAAAGACATGCAGGCCACTCAGAGGATTAGAACAGTGTCTTAACCAACACAAGAGCTTTACATACCCTAAAGCCTACCTAGAAGATGTAGAACACACAGCCAGGGAATAAAAAAAATCACTAAAAGCTAATAACAGCCTCAAATACCTGTGAGACCCAGCTACAAATACATTTTCTGAGCATGGAGAATGTTACTACCCTGTGAAGCCCTGACAGTGATCTCATTTAGGCATGTTTTGTTGGTCCACACTCACAAATTCAGGGTCGGACAGAGAAGAGTCAGGGCATGTATGTGTTACAAAATTAATATAATCTGAGATTCATTCCCTTGGTTTTCAGCTGCCTTCCTTTAAAGAATTGCACTGGAAGTTTCTAAACACAGTATTAAGAATAATTAACAGCATTTCAGAGAAGAATACATTAACTGAGAATTATTCCTCTGCCCCAGGAGTCTTTGCAAAGGGACACCTTCCATCCTGAACAAGTGCCAGTTATGTTAATTAAGGAAAACTTGTGAAGCACAGAGGAAGCTACAGTGCAATCAGGCTAGAACTGCTTCAGATACTTGATCCTAGAACACTTCTCCACTGAAAAACTTAGGGTGTTAGACTTCTAGGTTTGAAAAAAATCCAGTTGTTCCTACAATACCATTACTGAGCTGAACGATAGCTCACCTGGATGTATTTGCACAAAAGAAAGACAATTTAGATTGTCAAAAGCACAGCTAGGATTTAAGCAATAGGCACTGATGTCTTCATTGTTTTGCAAGAAAGTGGACTTGTAAACACTTCAGATTCCTTAAAATCTCCCCCTAAACAACAAAAAAGTAATAAGAGGAGGAATTCCCCCCCCCCCTCAGGAAATGACAGCTTGAAATTTCCACTGAATTTAGACAGAATCATATTCACAGAGGTTGACTGATCTGTCCCAATATATCTTAAAATCTAGAAATAGGATTATTCAGAAAAAAAATTATTATTTTATTTGAATGCCTTTTGAAATTTGTTGGGTATAAATAGGGGATGACTGCTTCTGTTGGACTAAAAATATCTGTATTGCAAGATTTTTAATGGCTAGGGTTTGTTTCACTGCTTGCTAGCCAAACTTCACCCAACAGACCAACTGTACATTACAATAATGCTTGAATATCTGAATAGTCATTTTAATAAAAACAGGAGAGTAAATCAGTATAGATTTTTTTTCGTATGGTGGCTCTTAGTGGAATCTTTTGGAGTCAGATGAATCCAAATAGTATAATTCATGCTTTTTGACTCCATAACTCCAATTGCATGTCTAGACACATAAATTGATCTCTGTTAGCTATTGACCTTACCCATTGTTGGCTAATTTAGGTATTTTATTCTGTATAAAACTTAGCAATCCAAATGTTAACTTGATAAACACAAGAAGGAAAAAAAAATACTTCAATCCTTGTTTCACATATGAACAGACAAAGCCACCACTATTATTTCTGTATTTTGCTTGTCTCTTTTTTTGGTGAGGTTTTTCAACATCAGAGATTTAGAGGGTAAGGCACAACCATTTGTTCCAGAAAAAACAAGTCACAGGCCTGCAATGTGGTACTGTCAGAATTTGGATGGAATCATTATACGTTTATCTTTGGTCTTACAGCCTCCCATACTGAACAACAATCATGCAACATATATGTAAAAATTCAACGTTATTCAAATTATTTTAGAACATTCTGTGATTTCATTCAAAGTCAATATAAAAGTTTATGTTCAGTGGATCTATACTGAAAACCTTTGGAATACAAAGAGAAGCATAATTTTGTTTCCTTCTTTACTAGCTAACCTACAAAGTGCAGTTACATCTTACAGCGTTACTGAAATTTTGGTTATTGTGGTCTAAAAAAATGTTACCCACTTAGTATTTTATCCCTGCCAAAGTCAGATTATGCTACTAGCCTACTTGGTGGTGCTCAAACATTGGAATAGGTTGCCCGCTGAGGCTAGGGAGGTCACCATCTTTGGAGAAATTTCATCTGGGCACATTGTGGGCATCCCAGGTGAGGTGACCTTGCTTGGGCAGAGTGTTGAATTAAATGATCTGGAGGGTCCCTTTCCCAAGGGCTCTGTGATTCTGTTTAAGAGGAGAATCTGAAGTCAAGGTAATTTATATTCCTGTCATACAATCTCTTGACATAAAAAGTGGGATTTTTCTTTTCTGTGTAAGAGATCTACTTTAAATTGTAAGTAAAAAATTTTAAAAGATTCATCATTCAGCAATGACCAAACTGAGTCTTTTTGATAAAAGGACTGAGGGACTTCTTATGTCACTGATTGTAATAAAATCTGTCACAGACCGAAAGGCCACGTTAATCTCTCCAGTCTTTGGTAACAACTGATGGTGTGATCCATAGGTAGAAAATTCTATTTCACTTGCTACTTCCACATCATTTTTAACCTTGTGATTGCTACCACATAAAACCCCAGAAAAAATTATGCTGATAAGCACAGTAGATAACTAAGGTGGAAGTCAGTAGAGTACCAGGGACTGAAACATGGAAACCTGGTCAAAAATTGATCGTGACATCAGAATATCTGTAAGACAATGCCTTGAGCAAGATACTCAGAGAGCCTGTGTCCTTTCTGGAAACGATAGCTGAGTTCTTGGTTGTTGGAACTGCATGGAAATAAGGGCAGTGCCCCCTGAGTCCTCTAACAATGAAGTCATGGTCTCAACAGACAAAGAATTAGAGGAAGCTACCAAGTCTCAAGAATGTTTAAGCTGGGGCCACCCTGAAGGTCTGTCCTCTTTGTTTTCTGTCTGTCAAAAGGCCTCCTTTGCTAGTGTCCAGCATCAATATGCTGTAATACTGTCCAAGTATTCTGACACGCTGGAATTTGGGAGCTCAGCTCTTAGTGCAGCCATGATGACAAAGGTGGAATTAAGACATTTTGACTTGGATTCATATCACCCCCTCAAGACGCTTGGCTGGCATCATGGCATTCACAGAGGGAATTTAGAAGCAGCTGGATTTCTGAGGAACACATTTCTGTGCTGCGGATCTCATTTCTGTGAGGACAAAAAAGTAGACTTTCCCTGCTCTCATTACAAAGCAGAGGAAATCACTGGCATCAGATGAGTACTGCTACCACAGGAGAATACAGATAAACAGGCTTAGAAAAACTGAGACATCTGGAAAGATGGAGTAAAAATTATACAGAAAATACAGTATGTAACAGTACAAGTGGCTAATGGAAAAGCAGCTCCAGGATGCAGCCAAAAATCTCTTCACGTGGGACTGCTCACCTCAGCTATTCACAATGGATCTGCACTGTTGAAAATTGCCAGCCAGGCATGCAGGATGTGAAAATTACTGTCTGATGAAAGGGAACAGCTTAGAGCACTACCCTTTAGTCCTGCTGTCTTGCACAGAAGTAAGACAGATACGTGATGGTCCCTTTTCCCCCCACAGAAACAAAACTGCCATATAAAAACTTCTTCCTGACACAAGGAAGAAGTAAGACCAAGATGGTGGATAAACAATCCCCTCTCATGCTGTGACCTGCACTGTTTAGTACCCAGCTTCTCTGGAAGCAAGCTGTGAGATAATGCTGTTATATTATCAAATTCAGAGGTGTGTTATTAAAGCCCCCCAAACTCTCCAAATGAAAACCAGTTCATATTGCCCTCGGTTTTTTTCTCATGGTGTCTGTTCTCTAGAAAACTTCCTCTGCTAAAGTCATCTTCAGGGTAGGGTAGGGTAGGGGACTGCTGGTCTGCTTTTCCAATTGTTTCCCACCTTCTTATTCACACACCCTTAGCATTGGGCAGTCTTCTGTTTTCACCTTGTAATCTGCTGGCTGGTTCTGACAATTCCAAATTTCTTATTTCTTTTAATGCTGGATCATTTACTTTAATCAGTTCTTTTTAAAAAATGGCCTTTTTGCAGACCTCTGAAGTATTTCTTGCTTCTTCTCCAGGGAAGCCAGGACAAATTGCTTTATTCTGAAGGTGTTCTTTCAATATTGCATCCTTGATCCTCAGCTTTTTAATCAAGGAGAGGTTGTGCTCTGCCTCCACTGCCAGATTTGTTTACCAATAAATATTCAAAAATTATCAAGAACTACCATTCTACTTTCTCCCAGATTCCCTTTTATGCATGGGAGGAATTTCTTTAATTAATTTCAGCTCTGAAACTCTTTGCTGTAATTCCAAGCAGCTGCTGTGCTGTCCCCACTGTTAATGAGCTTTGTCTTCATACGACTTGGAGAAGGACAGAAAGGGCCGTGCTGGCTAAAATTGTTTGAAATTGGTTTTCAGCATGCAAAATAAACTGGACAGCCCCTGTGTGAAATGGATTGCAGTGTCACTCCCCCCACTGTGGAAATCTAATCTGTCTAGCTGGTGAGAATGAGACACATCAGGGGCAGAAGGTATTGACTTCTCCACTTTTTTAAAAAAACGTTTTTTTTATTTTCAAATGGACTGGGGCTGTTTCATTTGAATTGTCACTCTTAAATAATTATCTTAGTAGAAGCAGTACATTTCAGCCTCCTGCCATCCTTTGAAAATTCAGCCTGGCTGTTTGCTTAGAGAGATGCAGCCTGACACTCTGAATCTACACACAGTGTGAAAAATTGCTTTGATCAGCTTGTGTTTATAATTTAAGGCAGTAAAATGGAATTCTCACTAATTGTGTTTAAGGCACGATGTATTGTGTAATCCACAGAGAGATTCATTTCAAAAACACTGTAACCACAAAAACAGCTGTTCTACTGAGTCATTTTCCCAACGTGCAACTTAAAGCAAAACAGAGCAAAATCCACTCCCAGTTGTAGCTTATTTGTGTTGATGGAGTAGGATAATGCTGGAAATATGGGGAGAAACAACAGAAAACTCATCTCCACATTCCTTTTTAGACCAGAAATTTGGAAACAGAAAAGAAAAAGCCTTTGGAGTTAAAAAAACCCAGAAGAATCTCAGTTTTGAAGAGATACTGGTATCCTAATTAAATTACAAAGAGCAAGCCATGCATTGATAGTCAAAAATAATTTGCAAAGATAGGAGTGAGTCTAAAATTAGATGGAATTGAATTAAAATAATAAACCAAGATACATCAGTGAAAAAAAATTGTGTCATGGATGTGCTTGTGTGCATATTTTCATGGTGTTTAAGTCTAATACAGGCTCTGGAAGAGAAGCTAGTAAGAACTGGTAAAGCAGGTGGAGGAAACTGCACTAAATGAAATTAAAAAAAAAAATGTACTGCAGGCACAGCTCTTTCATCAGTAGGAAGTTGAGTGAGCAAGTGAGCAGCCCTTTTCATATTTAGGATGACCTTTCATCCCACCCAGCTTTTGGAGGGAAATTATAAGCTGGGTTCAAGTCTTACACTGAATTCCTAAGCTAAGTTCTATTGAGGTAGCCTTATGCTATATATTCCAAACAATTTTTTGTCCCTGGGGGAAAAAAAAGTTAGAACTTTTAATAAGTTTATATTTGGTGATGGTTGCAGGGACTAGAATGTGATTTTTGTGGCTCTGCAATCCAGAGGTGTTTGCCTCCCATATTGATGCCCTGGAGATGCAGCACTCGAGGAGCACAGAGGGTGACATGGATGTGTTTCTCTCGTTTGCAGATATCTCAATAAGCTTGCTCTCCTTAGTTGTCACGGCCTGTGGTCTTGCTCTGTTTGGCGTGTCCCTGTTCGTGTCCTGGAAGCTGTGCTGGATCCCCTGGCGGGAGCGGGGTTTGCCCTTCGGGAGCAAGGACAGCAAGCAGGAGCCGCTGCACTACACGGACACGGAGCCCCATGACCGTGACTACAGTGAGGATTACCTGGGCCAGCCTGCCGCCTATCCCGAGGCCTCCTCCATGAAGATCAGCCACACCTCCCCTGATCTTCCATTAGACACCCAGGCGGGAGCGAAGGAGAACTGCGTGCCCAATGTGCGAATGCAGCGGCAGATCACTGAGCCGACCTCGTCTGCCCGGTCAGTAGCTCCAGTTTCTCTCTGTTATTAATGAATGCAAGCACAGTCCAAAAGTGCAGCTTGATTATACAGCGCGCTGATCTAAAAAAAATGTATCATTTTCTTGCCATGTTCCTTTAAAAAAAAGAAAAAAAAGACACAAATTTACTCATTGAGATGCACAAACCTCATAGGTTGAAGGGACAGGATCACAATCCTATTCCACTCTTCTCTCAACTACTGTCTCTTTGGTGCTCTTCCCTCAGAAGCAGAATAACATAGAGTCCTGTGTCCCTTAAAAGCACCAGAACAGCCTAGATTTAGCTTGTAAAGTATATTCATTTGCACTTAGCGCTGGTGCAGAACACTCGGTAATATCTCCTCAAAGATTTTTAAAACAACCAAAGAAGAAAAGTAGGGCAAGCTAATGAAACACTTGCAAGAGTTAGAAATAGGATTAAAAATTGTAGATTTTAGCCACAGTCTTGACTGTGGGGGGAAAGTGACTGAACAAGAGTCAGTGAAGTCTCCAGGGGAACTGGAGAACCGGTACATGAGGGAAGAGGAAAGGGTGAGGGCGAGAATGTGTGCAGGGGCAGGCGATAGAAGGATTATGTTTCATACAGCAAGAATAAGGATCAGCATGTGAAGAGCCAGTAAATATCTGAGTCAAAGCAGATGCATTTCAGTTGGAGAAGGTACAGCACTAGTGCAGTGGCTGTTTGCTAGCCTCTTCTTTTTATTCCTCCACAGGATATTCTGCACCTCTCACTGCCACAAGGAGCTTAAGGGTTGAATTTTTTTTTTTTTTTTTTTTGGGGACATGACAATATTTTATCGTGGAAATGACTAGTGTACAGCCAAAAGATTATGTATTTATTATGCAACAAGAGAAAAAAAAAATTGGGATAGCACATAAGAAGAGGCTGTTCCTGCTTTAAGCATGGGTAAACAGATATTTACAGGGAATGAATGAACAATTATAGCAGAGGAACTATTGCTGATTAGATTCAGTATAAATAGCTTTGGATTAATCCTGTGGTGGCATTTTCCACGTGCTCTTTCTGTGTTCAACCTGAGCTCCTGGTACTCCAGTACTCTGAGTGATTGCTGCATATGAATAGGACAGTAAAATAGAACTCATAGACGATTAGGATTTTACCTAATCCAACTTTCACTTTCACATCCCGCTACCTGAACAGGGATTGAAAATTTTATTTTTTGTTACCACCTACAAAGGAGAAATTTCAGTCACAGTAAGTGTGAATTAATAAATTTCACTGGACCAAAGCTAAAAGCAGCTTCTTATCCTCAACTAATGAAAGTAAAGGAGCTTTTCAGCCAAAGTGCCGCCGAGTTTATTTCATCAGTTATGAGAGAAAAAAGGAAAACAATTGTTGGGGTGGTCAGCAAACCATTTCAGACCAGCTTGAGACACGGGAGCAGAAAATGATGTGGCATTAGCAGTGTGATGCAGAAGGTCAGCTCTCCCAACTGTTGCATTCATCCCTTTGTTAAAAATCTGACCCCATCGTACGTTGCAGAAATAATGTCAGATGCGAACAGGATCTTTAGTGTGCGTGCACAGATCCTTATCCCCCCTCAGCACAGCCTGTTTCAACTCTTTCCTTCTCACTTTAAGGCACAATTCAATCCAGAGACAGCTCAACCTGTCCAACCCTGACTTCAACATCCAGCAGGTCCAGAAGCAGGAGCAGCTGACGGGCATTGGCCGCATTAAGCCAGAGCTGTACAAGCAGAGGTCACTGGACACTGACGATGGCCGGAGGAGTAACAGCAAGGCCTGTGGAAAACTCAACTTTATCCTCAAGTATGACTGTGATTTAGAGCAGCTGATAGTGAAGATTCACAAGGCCATCAACCTGCCAGCAAAGGACTTCTCTGGAACTTCAGATCCGTACGTGAAGATCTATCTGCTTCCCGACAGGAAAACAAAACACCAGACTAAAGTGCACAGAAAGACCCTAAATCCAGTATTTGATGAAGTTTTTTTATTTACTGTCCCATACAATGATCTCAACACAAGGAAACTCCATTTCTCTGTGTATGACTTTGACAGATTCTCCAGACACGACTTGATTGGCCAAGTGGTAGTGGATAATTTTTTAGATTTGGCAGATTTTCCCAGGGAATGTAATATTTGGAAGGATATTGAATATGTCACCAATGTAAGTATTATAATTTTTCTTCTTGAATTTTATTTGTTCTGACTTCATTTCCCTAATCTGATTATAACTGAAATTGTCTGTTGAATTTGTGAAGGAAAATACTCTATTCTCTCTCTTTCTCAAGCTTTGACCTTAATCCAGGGAAATTGACAGTACATTTTCAGTTCTCATTTCTTGTTCTTTGGATATATTAAAGAAAGTTTTATGTAGGAGACAGTGGGTTTAGTCATTGCCCTGCTGATAGGGTAGAAATGCTGGAGAATGTTTTAATCTTACTTAATCTGAAATTTACTTAAGGAAATACTACTTTTCTTATTTTGCCTGTCTTCCTGTTTTGCATGATTTTTTATGTAACTTACAGCACACTAATCAGCCAGAACTGCAGATTCAACATTTCTTATGTAGTGGTCTTCAGTTCTTCAAAAGACTGTTCTCATAAAGTCAGAAAACCCCACAGCTATAATCCAGCCAAACAGAGTTCAGACAATGCTGTTCCATGAAAGCAGTGAAACACTGAATTGGTTTAACTCTTTGTTTGGCATCACTCTGTTCCTGGGGAAACAGGGAATGTATTTTTAAAAGTGTATTTCTGTTATCCCAAAGTCTCTGTTATCAAATTCTGTGCAGGAGTCCAAACAGTGATTAGGTATAAAATCATGGAAATTACTTCCACAAAAGAAGGAGCTTTCTACTCAGAGCAGGAGCCAACCTTCTTGTAATGCCATTAGAGATGAATCCCAAGCATCCTCTGGAGGACAGACCTTCAGTGAGAATGATACATTACAGAAATCCACAGAGGTGAAGGCACCAGTGCCAAGTGTCAGTAAATATTTCATTTGCTAATGTCAAACCGTACTCCGGTGGAGTGCACATTTTAGAGTCAAATAAACCAGGCATCATTAGCAGTAAGATCAAAGGGTAAGTTTGTTAGACCTCAGTTCAGGAAAGCACTGAAACTGAGAATAAGAAGCCAATGAAAAGTAAAGGATGTTGAGACAAATAACTTGACCCTCACACCTCTGTGGTCTGGTAGCATGTCCGTATTACAGACCAAACTGATTAAATCCTTTTTTTGTTTCTTTGAAAATTCTTTATGAAAATTTGTATTTTCCTGGTTTTAAGGTGAATTCTCTGCACAATCCTGTTCCACACAAGGATGGAAGTGCAGCAGCAGCACAAGCGGTTCCTCACTCAGGGTACAGGCAGGGCACGGACACTTGGTGTCGGGGAGGATAAACCTAGCTTTTGTAGAAGAAGTTACTGCTTTTCAGCTGCAAGGGAAAAGTCAGGCTGTGACAGAGCAGCTGACAGTCATTCCAAGTGAAAGGCTGCCTTCATACAGCATTAAGTGTCCCAAGATCAGCTTCATTTTTTACAGTCAACTGAAAGTGGAATGTGCATGCACACTGGGGCTACTTTGGTAGGAACGAGTCCTTTTTTCCTGCTTTAACTTAGGCAGAAGATTGGCTCTGGTATTTTCTTTCGAACCACTTCTTCCAAATTTCAAAAGTGATGCAGCATATCATTTGTATTCAGATTTTCTGTAATATCTGAAATTAAATTCAGGACTGAAACATGAGTCATTTATTAATTCCTCCTGATACCAGTTCTCCTGTGAAGTGTAACCCTGTTTATCCAAACAGAACACACGACCTGCCATCTAGACTTGTCAATGGCTTTCCAGCTAACAGAGGTCTTTTCAAAGCAAGTGACTCATGGTACATAGGAGACACATCCAATTTTGGGTAATGTGAGTTCTGAGATAAGAGTATCAGGTAAATGGAAGCGTGGAGTACTCAGCTTACCCATTAACATTTCCAAAATTTCAAAGGTTAGAATTCATTCCATGAGGTTCTGAGAAATACTCCATGCGTCATTTAAGAAACAAAGTTTCTGCCCATTTTCTTGTCTGTGTAGCTGAGATATCTCTCAGTCTGACAGCAGAAGCTGGATCCTAAACCAGGGCAACCCACTGACACTGCTGCAGTGAATACTCCTGTGCCCAGCAGGCAGCATTAGTGAAACTCAGAAATAATTTTTGGCGAAGTGTTGAGCCCCATTGGGCAGTTTATGATTGGAAACCAAAACTGTATCGGCTGTAATAGGTTTTCAATAATTTATCTTTGACCGTTGTCTTGTTTCAAATAATAATTAGAGAACAGAAAAATGCTGGGCAAAGTTACTGAAGGGAATTCATTTTATGTAGGTCAACAAAAAGTGCACACAGGAAGGATAAACCTTGGAATTGAATGAGAAAAAGGGAAGCTCCACACAAACTACACATGACAAGTTTGCCATACTTCTGAAGAGTGCAATTCATTTTAATTCCTTGTGCATCTTATTACACTGCCTAACCAGTGAGCCCAAAGGCCTTTATTTTACATTCTTCTTTTATTATGTTCTAATCCAATTTGACACAGCAATATAAAAGAATGTATCAAATCCTTCTCTGCCCAGCAAAATGTCCTACTTAAGTGAGCACTGCAGATTATGCCTGAAATGTCAGCTTTACTGCAAACAATGCCATTAAACTGACCTATTATGTCATGTGCTTTCTTCTGTTTTCTAATAACACTGGAAGATTATTTTATCCTAAACCAGCAGTTTTTATTCTTTGGACTATGACATCTTTTACCATCCCAGAGTTTGAAATTATTTCTTAACACAGACGCATATCAGCATAAAAATTTTTTACATGCTTAAAAGCAGTCTGGTGCCAAACATGAATCTCCAGTATCAAAATGACTCTTCTTCTAATCCCAGGTCCTCTGAGCATAACATCTCCCTCCTGTAACTGACATTTTTTCCAAGCAGAAAAAAGACAGCAGTGGGCTGTATAATGGTAGAGATAATTAAGTAGATCAACTTTAGCATGAGCATGAAATGAACTAGATAAGCTTTTTTTTATATGTATGTACTAGTCAGATTACACTGGTTTCTGGCTTATCAAGAAAAAAAAGATGCTTTTTATTTTTAGCCTGGGTTTCTCTTGTTGGCATGTTTTGTTTAGTAGCATCTAAAACATAATCAGGGTTTGGGGTGGGGGTTTTTGGTTGTATTTGTTCACAGACTGATGGCATGTTTGAAGAGGAAAAAAAAGTGGTTGATATTTCCTTGGTTGCCATCTTCAAACTCAAATGTGATCAAGCAAAGACACATGGCTTTGTCACAAGATAAAATGAAAAACCATGAAAGAAGAAGGTGTCAGATATGAAACAGGAAGGTGTCAGATGGTGCATTTCAGAGAAAGGAAAACCTTCTCTTTCAGAAGGTGCCAAGTATCCCCTTGTATAACTTGCTGTGCCCCTAGACAGGAAAATCCGTTGTCAAGAATTGCTTGTTAAACATCACTGGGCTGATGCAGGGTACAGAGAGAATTTCTGCCAGCTGGAAATCCAGCTCTGGTACCTCCTGGCTCTTTGGATTCTCAAAGTGCTCAGCCACTGCCACTTGATAACCAGGTAAACTTTCCAGAGAGGACAAGTATTTAAGAAGTGACCTCAACTTAGAGGAGGTGGGTAATTGTAGTAAGAAAGGCATTTAGAAGGCAGTTTGTGGCTTTGGTCTTACAGTATATATAGTTTCTGCCACTGATGCTCTTTTTTTCAGTTGTCAAATATAGTTACATTTAATATCTAGGCATGGAACAACAAAAACTGCTCTTTTTTCTGAATGTTTGAGCTCAGACATACACTTAAAAAAAAATCCTATTCCTAGCACTCCATTGGCACCTTTCTCTCATCTCAAAACAACCAATATATCAGGGTACAAAATGGGGTTGGAAATATAGAAGGGAAATATTTCTGAATCTGAGAGAGAAGAGAGTACAGAAATAAGACCCTGGGTAATACACATAGAATGTACATAGAATTTGAGAAGTAACATGGCACAGACTTTAAGGAATGTGTTTACTAAAACCCAAAAGAGAGTTATGGATAGTTCAAAGCTATAAAGAGACATGAGCTGTATATCAAGTTGTTCTCTTTGACATCCAGAAAGAGCCAGCATATGCCAGAAATTTCAAAGCCAAGAAATTGATTTCTTCTGTTTGTAAGACTCTTCAAGCTCTGTTAGGGTCTGGGTCAAAAATGCAACAGATAATGCTGAATTCCTTTTGCACAGATCCAGAAAATAAAAGCATATTGAAAAAAAAAATTATTTAAGATGCATGTTCATATGCATGTTAGTGTTTTGACAAAGTGAGAGTTAAAAAGTGGGGTGGTTATAAGTATTTGAAATTCTTCGTTCTAAAAATGCTAATTGTTCACTGCTGTTGTTCTTGAGTTTGCCTGAGCAAGAAAGATTTGAGAATTTGTATTTTTAGGCATTTATGTTGTATAACTGAGATGCAACTGGAATCATAACATCACCAGAAGGAAGTTTCAAGTTCCCTGTTTCAGAGATGTTAATGCCAACCACAGTATGTGTGGAAGAAAGACGAAAAGAGGCTAAATTTTTCAGTCAGTTGTTCATGGAAAGCATAATAAAAGTATAAAATACTGAAATCTGACCCAACTGAAAAAAAACTTCCTCAAAGGTTGCATTGCTCAGGTCCGTTCCTGCTAAGAGCTGTGAGCAGTTCAGTGTCTGCCAAATGTGCATAAAGAGGTGCAGGTCATAAGGCTTAGGGCTTAAGCCCTCAAAAGTCGAGGAAGATAAACATCCTTCTTTGAAAGAAATAGGTCAATACTGCCCGTAGCTCACCTACAGCACAACAGGCTTGGACAACAAGGATGTAACTTCCTCAAGACATGGCACTACTGATGGCCCAGGTGAGAGCAGGTCCAGGATCTGCAGATTCCTGGCAGCAGCCTTAATCCGCTCCGTTTGCTCTGCTTATCTCCTTCGACAGTGTGCAGACTCTGGAGCTGGCAGGAAGTCAGCTAAGTCCACCTACTCCAGTTCTAAAAACTGTTTAGCTTGTCAAGATATTTTAGCTAGTATTTCTGAAATCCCTGTTCTGGCAACTTGCAGGGTTTAGAGAAGTGATGGCATTGAGCAAGAGCTCAGAAAAGCCTTTAAAATATTTACAATGGTTAACAAAATTTTTGAGTTGACAGTTTGAGGAGGAACAGAAACAAACCAAGTCTCTGGCTCTGTGTACAAATTCAAATCCAAGGCATCAATGTTGAGTGCCATATCTACTTCTTTTGTGTCAGTAAAAGGGAAACAAAAGTTGTTTTGTTTTGTTTTGTTTTTTAATACAGAAAACCTATCCTGTATTGACCTGGTGTTCTCCTTCTTTAAAGCAAGTAGGCTTTGGCACCAGGGAAGCAACCAGTTATGGATGTGGAGATGGACCTGTTTAATGGATTTGCAAGTGCAAGTCTCTTTACAAGAGACAGATTTGCAAACCCAGGAGTCTTGCCTGTTTTAAAACATGGCAAAAGCTTACGAGCAAAAGTAACTATTTCATGGCTATTTTAAGGCAGTAAACACAAGGGATAAGATTCACCTCGTTTAATGAATTTGTTCAAAAAAAAAAAAAAAAAAGAAAATCACAATCAAACCCAGAAGTACTCAAAAAAACCCAAAACCAGAAAGCAAAATTGCCTTTGAGAGGCAGATCAGTGGATATTCATCTTCTCCTGAGTCACAAGGTCACCCTTTGTTGCATGATTTTTTTCTGTCTATTCTTAATCAACTGCACAGAAAAAAATGAAAGTGGATGTGTAATGAATCATTTCATAGCCAAAAGATGCTGGAAAGTCATAGATCTTTAATCCTTCAGATTCCTAAGGGTCACCACAGTAAGGATGAAACAGAAATTAATTAGGCTTCAGCATCAGCACAACAGGTACAGTACTCAGTCTACAGTGGAGAACAGCTGCTGTGTTTTTCTTTTTAAACATCTTTTTAACCACCTATTTAAATGCATTAATTTTCAACACTGGGCTTTTCCTTTTGTCTTCTGGGGTTTTTTTCTTTCTTAATTTAATGATTGTAATAATTACTTTGTAGGAGAAGATTTGTCAGGCATGCCATACATTTAAATGATACGAGGTCAGCACTCAGCATGGCTAAACAAAGGACAGACACGATTATGTACAATGACACAGGGTAGAGATAAAATATTAACAAGTTTTCAGAAAACTAAAAGCAGCATATGCCTAGTTCTGCTTGAGAACTGGATAATCGTGAGAATAATAAACAACAAAACTTGGGAAGGGTCAGAAGTAAAAAAAAAAAAGTCAAATGCCTTGGAGAGCAGTGGTTTGAGATGCAGCTCTGTGGGTCCCAGGGCCGTGGTCCAAGCACTGCATGCTTGGCTGTAAAAGGAACAATGACTATTCCATGCAAGGGATTACCCAACAGCCTTGTAATTCCACAGGCACAGCCAGAAACAGGATGGATCTTGTAATCACTGAGGCTTCAGCTACCATTTATTGGGGGTTTGGGAGCAGTTTAAGGAAATAATAATTCAGAGAGTTGTGTCTGTGTGTGTGTGTGTGCACCATGTGAAGTTTACAGAGCCCGGGAGCATGGCCATCAGAATTTCTGAGGGAGCTTTTTCACTATGGATATTTCTCTACAAAAAAACCCCTATACATACAACCAACCAAGAAAACAAAAGAAACTAAAGCAGACAAAAGAATAAAAATGAAACCTATGTAGTAGAAATGGCATCATTCCAGTTAAAAAATTTAATAGAAGATATTTCAAAGTTAGCATTTTGAGAAAACCGAAAATTCAAAATAAGATACTTTGATTTCTCATTTGGACTGCATTTCTATGACTCTATTTTAAAATATTTTGAAAGCAAATTGTTTCAAGTCAAGTGATGGATATTCTGCTTCAATATGGAAATAACAGAAAATTCCTTAGCAAATTAGAATCCTGCTTTCTAAACTGATACTTTCCCTGCCCATCAGTGCTGCATCTTGAGTTCTCCATGGTCACTGTATCCTCCATGTTTCCCTGGTACAACAGCCCCAGAACAGCAATAGTGTGTGAAGAACATTTTCCTCCACACATTAGCTGCATGCTGAAAAAGGTTAGACACAACCCTAAATTCCTGCCTCCTGGTTAGTGGAAGTGTCTGTAAGTGTCCCTGTTCCACACGTCCCCCTTCTCCTTTCTTCTCACCCTCCTCTGCCAATCCTTTTTTTCCCAGAAATCTCTCTCAAACAAGGTTCTGGGAGAGAAAAAGTTCACAGTGACACTGACTGCATATAAACCAAAGTCAAAATGTGATCCCGGTCAGCCAAGCCTGTCCTTCAATTACACCGTCCAAAATTGTCAGTAGGAGCTGCAAATACAAAAAGAAATCTGGCTCCAGTATTTTACAATTCCTAGGCAGCAATTCTTGAAGACGAGCAAAGAGCATTCGCACAGCGCTAAGACTAAAATAGCTGTATTAAAGGGATCTTGGTTGTAACCATTCTGCACATAATTCAGGATTAGACTGTGCCATAGCCTTTTTTCTACAGGGTTATATAACTTTCAATTTAAACATGTATTTAGCCAGGCAGGGGAAAAAAAAATGGCTTCAAACACGCATTTAATTATTGAACAGTTTTGGGAATGCTTACTCTGTCTTTTTTTTTCTAGCAGAGGTCACAGAAAGCATTTCAATAGCTTATAGATTTATCAAAATTTCTGCAAAATCCTACTCTTTAAATTAAGTTTCAATATTTGGAGCCAAACTTGAAAGTATTCTTCCCGCTGAACATACTGTGCTTATGTGAAAAGCCTCAAGCCATTTTTAGCCTTTAATCCCCACTAGATATCACAGCCATCAGGCATCTTTCTCCACCAAACAGGGTATTTCAGAGTTCTACATTTTCCCTCTCTGTGCAGTCTGTTTACCCAGTTCTCATGTTCTTTTCCCAGGGCCTTTTATTTAACAGTAAGTGGACTTTTTTATTACAATTTCCTTAGGGATTCACTGTAACTGTGCCCCGAACTCGCAGCAGGATATCCTGGTTATTGGGGCAGGGGATAGCAGAGCTGTTCGGGAAGCACCTCCAGCACACCATTATCTGACAGGCTGGCATCCTAACACAAGCTAAAATGTGGATGTGCTGGGGTACAGTCCTGAATTCATCTTCCCTGGTACACCTGGGACCCAGGTAAACAGGTAGGAAAGAAAGTGCCACCACACACAGGCTCTTTTCTCAGCAAAAGATTTGTCTGGCCCCCTTCAGAGTCTTGTTAGAGGATGTCACCTGTCTCACACTTTAACCCTTCAGGAGTCCAGGATCTGTAATAGAGGACAAGATATCATCTGGACAGAAGGGAAGAAATGCTGGATTGTAACTGGTGCTAGGAGGCATGGGGTTTGTGCTTACAGGCTAAGTTATAGAGCTTGCCAGAATTAAGGCTATACCATTTGCTAAATAATCACACAAGGGCTGTCTTCAGACCTCCCTACTGCCTTTGTGGGGGGAAAGCATTAGAAGCTGCAGCTGAACTGGGAGCTGACTTGCGGAGAAGGACATATTTTTCCCACAGTACATATCTGTATTTGTATCTGTAGCTTTTCTAGATTTTCTTCTCGTCCAGGAAACTTTGAACTGACATAAAATGACAGTGGAAACTTCAAAGGACACACAAACCATTTTTTCTAAGATTTATTGTAAGATTAGCTCGGTTGGTTCAAGCATGGTGCTGATAGTGCCAAGGTTGTGGGTTCTGTCCTTATAAGGGCTATTCACGTAAGAGTTGGGCTGGATGATCCTTGTGGGTTCCTTCCAACTCAGAATATTCTGTCATGCTGTGAAGTATAATTCCAGATATTGTGGAGGCCCTGTTTGTCCCTGGGTGGTCTTGGAGGTTGAGGTATGTGACAGCTTTTCTGTGTTCAGTCACAGCCCCCCCGAGCACAAGGGCCGCTGCTGAGGCTCTGTAGTGAACCTTGCTCATGTCATTGCAGAAAGATCCATAGCTCTGCTCCTCCGTTCTTTCACTTTGTGAAAAATAGGCAGCCAGACCATCCAGGGGAAGAGGGGCAGAAAGGCATCACTCTTTCATGCTAAGTGAGCTGTTTCTCTGAGAGCAGAACTAAAGAAACAATGGCAAAACTGAGGACCTGACTGAAAGCTTTTTCAACAAGATTTATCAGCCCCAAGTTTATGACGTCTTTGCAGAAGAGAACTTCATTTTAACTCACTGTTGTATTTCATTTCCCATCATGTATGCTCATTTCTGTAAGTATTCTGAATACATGTGTATCAGGAACAACATATAAAGTACAGTGTTTCCTGAAAAAATTCCAACAGGCCACAGCAACATCACTTTGTGTTTGACTGGGGAAGATTAAATGACAGACACAGAAATCTCCGAATTCTGCACTGGTTGTCAGAAACACTGAAAGGCAATGCACACTCAGTGCACACTCCAGTTCTAAAAACAGGGGTGTTACAACTCCTGTAGCTAGTCCTGCTGAAGTTACTGGAAGTATTTACAGGGGTAAATGAGGCAGAGAGGCTTTTGCAGTGTCTGAGCCTTCCCATGGCTCCCTAACAGAGATGTAGAGTGAGCATTTCGCACCATGTACTCTGGTGAAGTGACATGCTTGGATGACGAGAACGCATTAGCAATGTCTGTGCTATCATGACATTTGAGATTTGTGTAGCTACATTCTCCTGGCCCTTCATTGCTTGATTAAACACCTTGCTCTATTTACTCAAGAGAATAGGACTCACAAGCTACCTCTTACCTTGGTGAGTGCTTAATCATTCGCTACTCCATCAGGCAAACTTCAAATTAAAGCTACGTACACCATCTGGAAGAAGATTCCTGACTAGTGATAGGATCTTGCTTGTGATGGGCAGGGAAGCAGAAAACAACAGACAGCTGGAGGTTTTCACAGTCGATTATATGAACTATTGGGATAAAATTCCCCACTCAGATATTTGGGGCAAATCTGGCATCTAAAAAACAGCAGTTTATCACAACATCAGGAAACATAACCTTGCTTGCCAGGCAACCAATTACTGACATTCTCAGAACGTGTGACTGAAGTCATTGCCCCTCCTGCCTAACATCTCTTCTGTTTCCTGCAGTAAAATTATTCTGGAAGAAGCAGTGAATAGGAGAAACACTTTGAAGGTTAACTCCAAAGAACAAAAGAACAATTCTCCATACTGTATTTTGTACATCTGTTTTCAAAATTCATTGAACTCTATATGTGTTTTCTCTTTAAAAACATGCTGCAGTTTTATAAGTATTTTTAAAAGCCAGCTGTGATTTAATCAACCATCTGATCTGCATTATGATAACTCTTCTGAACAACCCCAACAATAAAATAAATATGTGTGCAGTAAAGTGAAACAAAAGTGTTACAAAAATGATAGAAAAAAACTAGCAGACTTTGGTTTCAAGCACCCTAGAGAGTTATTTATGATCATCAGGAAGAAAGGAATCACTTTAAAATAATGTAAACCTTTCAATATCTGCACACCAGGCACAGAATCTTACAGTAAATGCTAATTTAACAATAAACTTCACTCTATTGGGACCACAACATTTTATGCAGGTAGAAATGAGTAGTGCTCAGGATTAGATCCTGACTCTACTGTGAAGTCAGAGAAAGATTTCCCACTGAAGCTCAGATTTCATGCATATCCTCTTGCTATAGTTTGGAAATAGTATCTTGTAAACACTACAAAAAGCCAAATGAAATAATGTAAACAGGTAACCTGAGACGTACGTCAGAAAATGCACTAGAACAGAAGAACAAGCAAATTACCATCCTTTATTCCTCTCTGCAAAAGAAATACCTGACAATGACCTACTCAACAAAGATTTGAAGGTACTCCTCCCCCAAATTTCGTGATTAAAATATGAGCAAGCTATCAAATTTTGTTTTGGAGAAAGCAGATAGAGATTTCTCCCTCAGACATTACCTGAGTTCTACATCTGCATCTTCAGTTTCTGACTGGCTGCAGCCATCCTAAGGGAATGAAAACAGATTATTTTCCCTCAAGGTTTCTTCAGTGAGCGCCCCATACCCATTCCTTTTGGTACCCCAGCATCCTTTCTCATTTTCCAACTCTTTTCCAAATCCTTCCCTTTACTTAATGTACAGAGCACCAGCATTCTTGGGAAAGCCATAAAAAACACTTCATTTGACACCAAGCTTTCATCATAAAAGAATATATAAAAACCTTCTTATCCTATCCGTAACAGTAATACTTTTTTCATTCCAATACAGATATTTTTAAAAACAAGCCTATCTCTGTCAGTAGACACTCACTGTCTTCATCCCCATCATCATGTTCTTCTCAAAAGTCACTTATTTTAGGAAACCTTCCTGTGCTAAATCAGCACACCCATCCTTGTCTGACAGTTTTAAGTCAGGATGGTCAGAGATAACTACACTAAATTCTTTCAAAATCATACTTCAAAAAAACTGAAGTTGGGCCCTTTTAAGGTATCAGATCAAGTACCCAAAATCAAATTAACAGAGTTCTAAAGTGTACTCACCACTTAGGACAAGCCAGTTCACAACTCTTGATTCATCTAAAAACCATCAAATTATTTAAATTACAAAACTAATCAAACTAATTCAGCTAAATGGCATGTAGAATGAGAAGGCATCTAAATTGTGAAGGCATCTAAGTGACCGTGAGATTCTAAGTCACAGGCTGCCTAAAAGTGCTACTTTTTTTCCTATCCGTAGGTGAGTATATACTGAATAATACTTTTTATTCTCAATTTAGACATAACCAAGTCTAAGTCTGGGCAGCTCACCACACTCAGCTCATGATTCCATGAGGAAGAACAGAAGAACAAGCTGCAGGAAACAATTTTCCTCTCTAGGTGTGTTTCACATGTACCACGTGCAAGGTAAAACAAGTTAGAAGAAAAGTCTCTGAAGAGGAGGGAGTTCTGTTGACTCATTTTTATGGAATTAAAGCATTAAAGCACTTCTATATTTAGTGCTCTCTTTATCTCACATCTTACACTACCCTCTGTGCATTCTTTAAGAGAAAAAACATGCTCACTGAAGTGGCCCTAAAATTGCCTCCAATGCACGTCTAAATAGAATAGGGAGGCACAAACACATCTGACAGAGAACAAGTGTTACAGAAAAAGAACTGTTACCACACTCTGCACAATCACATCTTCCCCTGCTCATGCTGTAGACACCTGGATGGATGATACACTTGATTTCAGAGTCTGCATTTTCTAAAATGGATTCCTGTCTTCTCTCTTTGCCTTCCTTCAGCTTCCTCAGTCTTTTGTTTAGCTTTAAAGCTTTTTTTTTTTTCTGTGTACTGCTAAGTAGACGTAGTGCTGGGTTGGTAAACTGCCTAGCAGCTCCAAGATTAAAATATTCTATTTATTTGTACGGTAGGGATGATACACAGCAACAGCATAAATTCTCCATGACCAGATCCACATAGCTCAGGTGTCCTAATGACAGTAGTCCAGAGCTGTCTCTGAAGAAAAGCAAGTAACTGGATTTGCATGAACTTCTGGGCAGCACCAGCAGTGAAGATACCAAGAAACAGTGAAATGTTCCTGGTATTGCCTGAGAGAAGTGGATCACCAGAAATTCCATGGCATTGATTTGGGAGGTGAGGCAGGGAGGTTTACCCTGACAGGGTTAGATAGCAACAGCATCTCAGCATGTCATGCAGTCAGCAAATTTTACAGTCTGTTATGAAATCATCAGTAGCACCTCCAGGAGGAAGCAGAAGAGCCTCATCTCCCATGTTTGCCCCACACACCCCAAAAAAACCATCACCAAAACCCCAACATCTCTCCTAATTCAAATGTGCCATTTTCTTTTTAGCATGGTTTGAGAACCAAAGGTTGAAAACTGTCCTCTTGTCCACACTTCTGGAATGATGCTGTCTAGTTAGCATTAACTTTATTGTCATCCTCATTCTTCCTCCCTCTACTGCTTTAATTCCTTTTGTACTTGGAAAGCAGAGAGATTCGAAGTTATAACATAATTTTTCAGTATTGAAGATGTAGGGGCTTCATCCATATTGACTTGTTTAGTAACTGTTTTTTGTAGGATTAAAGTTCATGATTCTGTTCTTCCATTTAACTTGCAATTAAAATGGAATGGCTGTGCAAGGACACTCGAAGCAGTACAGCTGCACTCCTTTGCACCCCATCCATTAACAGAACAGTGCCAGCAGTGAAGCAGTCTCTTTACCTTGGCTGCTTCACTTTGAAATTTGCAGATATTTTCTATATTACCCATATAAAGAAGTAAATGAAACTTCCATGGAAATAATTTTCTCTATTGTTAAAAGTGAGCAGTTTTATAGAGGAGTGTTGCTGGTAAAATGCACATTGTGAAGTTTAGTTATGCATTTGTTCTAATGGAAGGTGACATGGAATGCTCTCAGACATGGTTTTCAGCCATAATGATCCCTTTTCACCGTTTCTCTGGTGGAGGAAACTTTCTGTAGATGGTGCGGTGGAGTCTGGCACTGTTAGTGTTATCCAGGTATTACTGTTATATAGGTTACTGTTACACAGGTGACAGATCAGAAAAAGCCAACTTTTTGTATTAGTGGCACCACTTACTGGCAACCAAGTCAAAGGTAACAGGATTTCAGCATCAGGGAGCTCTAGAAATGAAGCTGCTTTTTGGCAGCAAACACATGAAGTGTTCTCACTGTTGCCTGACCTGAGGGCGTGCATGACACGACGTGACAGAATTGTCTCCAGAGAAACAAAAGACATGGAGAAATTTCAGCAGAAAGACACTTGATCATTGGCTTTAGAATCACAAGGATACCTAAGAAAAGTACCTATTGAAAAGAAAAAAGTAACTTTCAATAGCAATGAAGAAAATCACTTTGTCACTCATAGGAAAATAAGTAGGAGAAATAGATTCATAAGCCCATGCTTCTTTCCCCACCTGCTAAATTGACACCGAACTTAAAAGGAGCTGCTCACAGAAAATACTGCTTTTGAAAAGTCCAACTTAGGTAATAATTCTTGTATTACTTTACAGTGGGATGAGAAGCCAAAAAGGATCAGAGAGAGAGAGAGAGAAAAGGCACACCAGGGATTTCATTGAATGTGGATTTGATATCCTGGTATCACAGAATCACAGAATTGTTTAGGTTGGAAAAGACCCTTCAGATCACGTAGTCCCACCATTAACTCAGCACTGCCAAGGCCACCACTAAACCCGGTCTCTAAGTGCCATATCTACATGTCTTCTAAGTCCTTCCAGGGCTGGGTGACTCCACCACTTCCCTGGATAGCCTGTTCCAATCAGAATTTTTAAATGATCAGACAGGGTTTGGATTAATGGCACTGCAGTGTTTGTTAACATTTATTTTAGTGGTCTGTGAAAGGAGCACATTATATCCAAGGGGTCAGAGTCTAGGGGCAAAGTGCTGCTTTGCTGCCTGTTTCCAGGGACCAAGGCACATGTGCTTCTCTGGCTTGTGCATTCTTTACACTGGCCACCATAGCTTCCCCACTGAAATCACACCTGGACTGGAATTACACAACAGATGGCAAAATCTATCAAGAGACATGTGATTAAATAAAAAAATTAAACATATCTCAGAAAATTTCTAGAATAGCAAGCAAGATAGCTACTGCAGCATAGAGTTTGACATTAACTTTCTATTTTTCAAGCATGATATTATTTGGACTGCTCTCTTTTTTGCATCAATTTCTTCAAAATTGTAGAGCAAACTTATACGAGCAGTGGTTTCAGATTTGTGAAAATGGCCTTTCCTTTTTACCCATTTTGTGAACGGCCTGTGCTAAGCCTGAGTAGCAAAGTCAGTACGGAGCACCTAATGTGAGTGTAATGAATACATCCACAATATGTTATAGATGCTTCTGCAGACTGAAAAGAACATTTTTTTGTCCTGTTACTATCACTTTCTCCATCTTTTTTCAGCACTACCCAGGTATGTAGTTTGTCTCCTTCTCAGAGTGATGTGCTCAGAATACACGATAGAACAGACAGCTGCTTTGCACAACACAAAATGCCTGCACTGAGAGTGACATTCAGTGCCAAGGGAAGGTGAGGAACTTTTAGTAGGGCCCAAAAACCTCTGATATAATTTCAAGCCAGTCTGATTAGCTTCTTTTTGTACAGAATGGCCACTGTGCCACTGTGCAAGACTTTATCCTTAATTAAGACTAGGTCAGGACACCAGGGCTGGCTGCTTCCTGTGGGCTGGGATGTCAGGAGCAGTGGGGAATCCTGGAGCTGCTGGCCAGGACTTGGCCAGCCAGGTCACATCCTACCACCCCAGCCAGGGACCTGGGCAGGTGGGGACCTGGGGGGCAGCCCCTGGCATCTGCCAGCTCCCTAGGGAGTGGGAAGCTGGGCCAGGGGCAGGTGGGCAGGAGCCCTGGCAGGCAGGCAGGGCCATGAAGGGCTCTTGGTGCCCTCAGGGCTCTGACAGACTGATTGCTTTCAGTCCCTGTACACAGACAGATAATGGAGTGGGGTTAGAAGATGGAGGATCTTTTGATGTTTTAGTGGAGCTGTAAGTTCACGTGTAGCCATCATAAATCAAGGTAGAGTGAAAGGCCAATCCATTCATTTGCATCTAGTTTAAATTGACATTTTCATTTTAACACACTAGGGGAATAAAATTAACAGGCAAGACGTTTTGGATTAAAATATTTTGATTAGTTAACTTCCTTTTAAAGCCAGCTTCCTCCCCTGCAGTTTTTCTTGGCTGTATTTGAAATTTTCATTGTTAGTGGTATATGGAGATAATTGAACATATCTTTCAACTTATGTCAGAATGGAAGCAAGAGGTAACTGGCAAATAATTTGTGGTAGAAATAATTTTATGCATTAGAATGGATTTGCTGCTTCATTTTCTTGAAGCTCATGTTTGCCTAGAGATAGTGAACACTTAACATATAATTTAACCTCCACTTCATACAACAAGCCAGCCTTTAGCCTTGAAACCATGGGGGTTTATTTTCTAATCTCTTTCCACCTCTGTGATGTTCACCAAAAGTTTTCTGTCAAGTCTGCAAGGTTGGCCCACCCAGGTTAAATTGCATGGTAAGGTACTGCATACTACAATGCCATTAACCTCTGCTTCACTTCAGTTTTTTCAGCCTCAGTATTTTACAAAAAATGGAAGTCTAATCCAAACCAATAAAAGCCTGTGGAAAAATTATTTGGCTTGAAATGACAGATCCTGATAGACATTCATTAACAACTTTGTTCCTCACTTTAGGCAACCACTGCCCAGTTTTCTGGATTGCACCATTCAGTTGGTTTGTGACACTTCCCTCTGTGAGACAGTCCCTTGTCTGCCTGACCTACCTGTCCTTCCATTTCTACCACCTTCACCTGACATCAAAACTCTTATTTTTCCCAGTGGAAGCTCCCTCCTCATTTCCTTTCAAGAAAGCACTTGCCCTCCAAACACATATTCCTATCTAGGGCAATTTACATTTCATTGCTATTCCCAAGCTTGTCAAGATTTCTGAAGCACTACTGCCTTCCCTGCAGAGGGAAAGGTCTGAGTCAGCTCTGTGCCAGAGTGCTCCTCCTTAAAGCTTTAGCAGTGGGAAATCAAACCCACCTTCAGGAGGCTTCCCTTTCAGCAGACTCTGGAAGTGCCATTCCAAAGGTGGCATCTTGTGAACACTGACAAGGTGGGATACATTGAGGTGGGAGAACAGGACAAGCAAATATTTCCACAGCACCTTGCTTGTAAACTCACGTCTTGCAGGTTGTGACATTTTTATACATCATGAAGATGCAGTTGTTTTTTCTACTTTTCAAGCCTTCCCTGTCCTACAGCCACACACACACACACATGCACCCCCTGCCTCCCAGCACCAACCAGAATTATCCAAGGTAGCCTGTAATGCCTAGAAAACAAGGGCCAGGGCAGACTTTTTCTGTTATTAAATCTATACTGACCTTTCATTTTCTAGAAAGTGACAAGTCATAGAATGATTTAAAAAAGAAAAAGCAGTAACAATTCAAGAAACTAAAATATTTTTCAGAGGAATAGTTTAATTTGCAAGGAGAAACTTAAACTTCAGTTAACTTTTGTCTCTGGGCAACAATGCCATGTAGCGAGCCTTCAGAGCCAACTCTGTACTCACTCTTTTCTTAATAACTGATGAGGAAGTTAAAAATTACTTCTATTAACTTTCTACTGAAGTTTCACTTTTAGAAGGCCTCATTTCTGTTTTTCCCATGAAATCGATTTCTGACACAGGCACACACACATAAACAGGGCAAGTACTGCAGTTTTTCCAGTCATGTCTCTACTGATTTTCATTAGCTCATTTCAGACTATCTCCCCAGTTCATCAATTTAGTTTGGAGCAAATTAAGACATTATTTCTATCTCAATAGCTACAGGATAATTCATTAGATTCACTGTTAAGCCCAGATTCAGCAAACCACTGTAGTTGTTGTGAATTGAAAATCTGCATAAAGGATTCAAAGCCAGTAAAATCTATAGGATTTAAGCATGTGTTTAAGAACAAGTACGGGATAAAGTTTATCTGTACTGAATGGAGGCTGTTGTTAAAGGATCTTAATACAGAATAATTTATCAATAAAGCCTTAAATTACTTTAAGAACAAATGTATCCTGTAAACACATCCCAATAACTGAGGATCGTGTGCAGCTCACTGATTGGAAAGTTTCAATTAATCACTGCCACCCTATTTATAGGATATAAATGATGACAGTGGAGATGTTGGTTCTTTAGAGAGATAAGTACATTGACTGCCTGCAGGAAAAGGCCTCTGTCCTTGATGCTACTGAGGACATTGTGGCAAGGGAAAGTTAGGAGTATGTTCCTCTCAAGGACACTGACTGGATTTGTTCTGAAGCATTCATGAAGTGAAAGCTTCTACTTTGGCTCCAACTACCCTCATTTCAGAGGTATTGTGAATGACTGGCACAACACAAAGTTGTGTCTGGAGGATCCTACTTACGTGGCCTGGATTAAAGAAAAGTAGTCATGACACAAGGATAATGGAATCGGGAGGAAAAAAACCTACAAACGCTAAAAATCCATGTCAAAAGTTCTTCACACTCTGAAGACAGAGGATGTGCTGTTGGTTTTACTTCTGATGCAATCTTTATAGAGAAGTTGCCAGCATGCTCAGCACACAGTGAGTGCACAATCCAGAGTGAATTACATAGCAGCATTTCAGCTTTTTCGTATTTCTTCACTGCACTGAAACCATGCTTCAGAATTGCTTGTCAATGTTCTTTCCCAGTAAGTGAAATCAGACATACCAAAGACTTCATTACTTACTTGCTTTCATTTTTAAGGAAAGCATAAAGAAAAGAAATAGAGACAATGAAATACAAAAAAAAAAAAAATAAAAAGGAAATCACAGTGAGAAAATGGTTAATTTGAAAATTAACTTAAAGCATTAAATGTAGTCTGACATTGATGTATTGAAAGAATAATTATAAAAGATAGGCTATTCCCATTTTCCACTTACTTTACTTAATCACATTTCTGTAGATACAGATTGATTCAGGCATTAATAAATATCTGCTTTACTAGAGTTCATTTTTTTGATTTAAGATGTCATGAAAATAGAATTTTCCAGTCATATCTTTTCTATTCATCTCAAAATATGTAATGAGAAGCAACTGGCACTCTTATAGCCACATGTAAATTCAATTAAAATCCAACATTTCAAAAGAGTTTTTATCAGTATATATTTCTCATAGATATAGCTCAAAATAACTCTTATGATGAAATAATAAAAAATGTAGAGCTAACTTCACAAATTCTTCATGTTAGATACTCTAGATTTACTATCATTCCCAAACAGATTAGAGTCTATGGGATTTGCATAATACTGTGTCCTGGACATGTTCCTCAGCAGAATTAATATCTTATCACTCAAATCTTACTCCAGACTTCTCAACACAGATGAGCAATTTAATAAATGTATGTCCCAAAAAGCAGATAGCACTTCTTAAGGCATCTTTAAATCATTTAGGCTTAACGCATATACCTAGTGTACTTAACTCATCCTTGGCATAGCTGAGTGAACCTCGTCTGAAATAAATCCTTGCAAAATTCAAATCCCCCACATTAGCAAATATTAGAATGATGTGCAGTGAAACTTATCTTGCACTATAGCAGTATAATTCCCTTAATTCCAGGAAAGATTTGGAAGTAACCAGGAAGAATTTTTTGTTGTTTAAAATGCAACTAATGCTCCTCAGCCTGGAGGGGAGAAGAGAGAGAGACTTTAATTAAATAGTGGCAGTCTGTCCTTTCTGCCCTACAGAAGCTCAAATGATCCTATCATTCCATGACACCTCTGCTCTGTTTGTTTTCCAGTGTCCTTTGCAGGGACATGTCCAACTCCTAAAGGAGGCAGCATGCAAAGCTAGTGTTGCCTGAGCTGTACAGCTCTGACACAGCAGCAGGAATTTAGCAAATCTCTAAAACCACTTCTGCCGTGGAAACCTCTCTCAAGAGTTACTAACTTAATGGGAAATAAGCAAGGGCACCAGTGCCTGCTAAGTGCTCCAGTTAATGTTAGGTTGGTGAGATGCATAAAAGTACATGTGGGCACCTCACAACCCATAATTAGTTTTGCAACATAGCAGAAAGTGAAAAAGTAGTGTCTGTCTTTTTATAGCTGGGGAGCTGAGGAAGCTGGTGTAATTGAGACATATGCTTTAATTAGAGTGGCACAGGCACTGCGTGGTGCAGGCCCATCACAGCTCCTCTGTTCCAGAAATACAAAACTCAGTTTTCCAAAGAAATGGGCACAAACCTTGTGAATGCCTAACTTGAGCACAGCATATCTTTTCCCAGACCAGAGGCAGAAGCAGAAGATAGAACCTATAAATGGTCTTGTTTTCTTCCATCCCTTCTGCCTGTTTTCCATGAGTTTTCATACCCATTCTCTGCACTCAAAGGTATTTATGAGAAGGGAGAGGAGAACTCTGATCCCAGATGTCATCCCCATTTGTCAGAATATCCCTAACAACCAGGTGACTTACACTGAGAGGGTTTGATCCCACCTGAGCTGCTTAATGCAGCCTCAAAGGCATCAAAGGTGAGGCCATTCAGGGGCCCTTAGTCACCATCCTCTTTAAGGTTACACATCTCCCTGTTTAATATGCTGAGTTATACTCACTAAGCAACAGCACAGAGCTGCTGACACAGTACTTGGGAGGGATTTATCCTGCAGGCTAATCTCCAACAAAATGGAGTAAGTTTAAAATCTATAAATACTGTGTGATTATAGACTAAAAACCTACTAATGTTACTGTTAGAATTCAGCGTTTTCAAAGATACATTTATTTTGGGTTAGTTTTACAGGGGGGAAAACCCGAAACATTTTCTGGGAAAAGCAGGAACACTAACCCTTTCAATAGAAGCCACTGAAAATTATTCAAAAAATAAGTTTTTTATAACGTATCAAGAATTTCCACCAGAAACGGAGGAAGAAGGAAGCATAATATGAGAGGGGTGACTGGCTCCATGCTCCTAACAACAATCTGATTTCCTGTGAGGTTTCACGGATTACGGGATTCATCCCATTTGCAGTTTTCAGGCAAACCTTGTGATTTACGCCTCTGGTTTGAACTCCCCACCTGGACTGAATACATTTAACTCTCCCAGGTAACACTGAGACATTTTCAAGGAAGAAGCTTCATGCTCTTGCTCCATTGAATAAAGAACTGCATGAACACAGCAAGGGCTCAGACACAAATCTAGGTGGGATTATCAGAGGCTCCCTGTAAAGCACAGCTCACAACATCAAGGCACTCAGCCCTCACCCCGAGCCTGGAGCTGAAGCCTTGGAGCACTGGAAAAGCAAAGCCAATCCCCATCTTGTTTTACCTTTTGTAGCATACGGGAACAGGCAGGTTACAGATTAAAAATAAAGGCTGTGTTTTCTTCCCCTGAACCTGAGCAGTTTTTGAGGAAAATGAGAGAGGGATATGTTTGTTACATTTATTCAGTTCTTCTATGCTTCCTGCTGAATGGGACCAAAAGAAAAATAATATAGGGCATATACATATAAGTAAATTATAATTGCAGTTTAATTACCTTCTGATTATTTTCTTTTGATTATTAATAAAATTGACCAGCCTTTTGGTCTGATTATATTAGGGCTGTCATCGTTGCACTGTAACATGCCCAGTATGGTATTAAAACCACACATGAATGAACTTAGACACAAATTTGGGAAGGAAAACATGCATGACTTGATAACCTACACTATTGTGAAATCTTTTCCTAGGCAGGAATTTCAAACTGTCTCAGGCAGTGTAATGCCTGTAGTGTCCCATTTTGTGGAACGTACACAGTAGTGCATAAGCACTCCATTCAAACAGGAACTAATCCTTGCAGAAGATCCTACCCTCTGTGCTTGTTAATTCTGTTCCTCGGAGCGATTGCTTGCTAATACAGCACACCTTTAGTGGCAATCCGTGGCTTAAGCCGTGTAGCTCAGTGATTTTAAACTTGTGAAGATGTACACTAATCCTCTCTGCACTCTGATACATTGGCTTTGGTTCTGTTAAAAAGCTGAATCTGTAGAAAAGACCTGTGTGTTTGCTGGACGTGAGGGTCATGCCTGTGACAACGCTAATCTCCAGTCAGAGCATGGTGCCTGTTCTCCTGCAGCTGCCCATCATCAGAGAGATGAACACACACGTGCAAATTCTGGGGAGCAGTCACAGTTTGTGGGACTCTGAAGATCAGTCCCTCATTAAACCTTCCTAACTGAACCTCGAGGACCCATTGTTTGGAACAGTTTTCAGTGTTGCCGTTTAATTACAGGAAATGGGGGTAAGACAGGGAGGAATAGCCAGGTCATGGGGAAAGGCTCTCTCTGTTACAAAATTTCTTTCCAAACTTTAGAAAACATTTACAAGTAGCCGGTATGATGGAGTAGTCATTAATTCCCTACAATTTAAAATGAAAGTTTGGGAAGACAGGGCTTCTTTTTCAGACTGAGAGAAGGATTTGCATGGCAAAAGGTGTCTCTACCCTGCTGCTGCCTGCAATCTTCCCTTCAGTCACACTCTCAGGCATTGGCTTACTGACAGACAATCTCACAATCATCTGTGACCTATTGCTACAACACCTACAACTTCTAGAACTGGAAGACACTAAAGAAATCACAGGCTCTGTTTCCAGTATAACTGATTTTTTCCCATATGATGCCCAGTGCAATTTTTCAAAAAGTATAAACAAAGTATTGTCATTGCAGCATTTGCTAAAATATCACAGTGCAGTAGACAATTACTTTTTGATTGTCAAATTGTTCAATCAAAGCTTGTGGGTAAGTACATTATGGCATAATTCCTAATACTGCATTCAGCACATGTGACCCATTCTTCTCCCAAGCAGTTTACTTATGCAGTTCATTTATGCAGTTATATTTTTACTCTCCTTTGTGGTGACCAGTGATAGGACATGAGGGAATGGCAGGAAGCTGTATCAGGAGAGGTTTGGGTTAGACATGAGGAAAGATTCTTCACCAACATATGGTTGGGCTGAAACAGGCTCCCCAGAGAAATGGTCACAGCACCAGCCTGACAGAGTCCCAGAAGTGTTGTGACAATGTTCTCAGGCATGTGGTGTGACTCTTGGGGCTGTCCTGTGCAGGGCCAGGAGTTGGACTCTATGATCCTTGTGGGTCCCTTCCAACTCAGGATATTCTATGATTCTCTGATTTTTCCTGGCATCTGTACCTAAAACAATTGTGTAGTAATTCATGTACCTATAAACTTCTTGATAAAAACTCATAATAAGTTTTTAAAATGTTCATTCAGAATGATCAAGTCTGGAATGGAAACTTCTGTGTTTGGTAGTGACAATTTACAGTATTTACAGTACTCACAGAATGAATGTCACTGTGTGGAGCACTGGAGTTGAACACAGGGTGACTTTGCCACAGCTGACAATATTGAAGGATGCCAAAATACACGGTTAAAACAACAGATGCCTGATGGGCATTTTTGTGTTCAGGGAAAACCTGAGTAATTCAACAATGCTGTCTCCTTCTAAAGGGTAGTGACCAATTCAGGAAAAACAACCTATCAAAATTTGCCAGAGTGACAAATTCCCAAAAGATGGCTTCAGTCAATAATTTCTTTAAATGGCTTATGAAATTCTGCTCCCCTCAGAGTTGCAGCACAAGAGGGAATTTCACAGCTATGAATCTCAGCACCTCAGAGCTGGGCAAGTACACTTAAATGTTGGAAGTTGCTCTCACAATGGGAAGGATAAGTGAAAATTTTGCTTCCTGTTTTCCTGGTTATAGGTATCAAGCTCCAGCTGATCACTGGGAAAATTTCAGAGATCAGTTATTTTCCTGTAATGTTAAGGGCAGGTGTTAGCCAAGAGAAATTTCTCCTGGATGTGCTGACATCTCTTTAACCTGTAGGACTTCTCACAGCATCTCAAGCAGCACTTTGATCCTCCCACCAAGTGAGTCAGTGACACAGTTTGTTGCAGCAGGTTTGCTTCCAAGTGGGAGCTATCAAGAGGCACTAAACAGGCTGAGTCATAGCAGCCACCTCGATATTGTCCCAGCCTTTATTTGCTTTTCACCTACCGTGAAACACTGATCTTTAGAATGGAAAAGATGGTAGGGTTAAAAGCTGGTTATTCCTGACAAATGGCCCATAATATCAGCCTTTTCCTTCTTTGACAGCATCTCTCTTAAATGGCAGCATGAGGAAAGGACCTACTTTTGAATGAATGAACATGTTTGGTTTTTTCCTTGAATGAGCTGTGAGCTGAAGCAAAGATGCCTCTCTTGAGCAAGGGGTTGGATCAAGTGACCTCTAGAATTCCCTTCTGACACAACACTTTTCTACAACTCTGTGCCAGCAACGCTTCCTGTCCTGCTTATGTCCCCTGCTAACTCATGAAGTGACACAAAGGAACTGCACAGGCTCTGGGCATCGCTCTGTGCAGCAGCTGCCTCAGAGACAAACCTGTGCTAGGGGCTCTTTTCCCTCTCCTTCTATGTCATCCACCACACTTCATCTTTTGGTGACTGACAGAGAAGGATCCAGCTTGGGAAAGACGAGAAGCTATCGCACAAAGTAAGTAAGTAAGTAAGTAAGCAAGCAACATGCACATACTTCACAAGAGCTGTTATTTCCGTTCCCTATAGAACCTGGAATGTAGCTTTGAAATTGCTGGATCAGGTTGTAGGAGCTGGGGGTGGGTCGGACGGTCGGGACGGACGGAGACGAGAGATCTCTGAAGTCAGATCTTGGAACATGCGGTTTATTGCAAAGGGCGTGGGTACAGGGGCACTGCTTAGAGCTGCCAGCAGCAGCTCAGAGCAGGCCCAAGAGAGCAAGAGTGTAAAAGTAAGAGCAAGTAGGTAAACGAAGAGGAGGTAAGTAAGAGTGGAGAAGAGTGGAGTAAGAGTGAGAGAGTAGTAAGAGTGTGTGAAGTCCTGGTTACAATACAATAAATCATCTTCTGTACTGAATATTCTAATTGTCACTAACCAATCTAATACAAGATACAAATCCTATAGCATTTACATACAGCCTATAAGAATTGTTATATTACCATAAAGTGTTACATCTTAACTCCTAAAAACTACTCTTTGGACCCCTTCTGCTGAGCTAGTAGGGTCTGCTCTGACCCTTGGACCTGCCTGCAAGCAGAGGGTATTGTTCAATCAAGAGGGGATTACCTTCAGTCGGCCATACCATTGTTTTCCAGTTGTTCAGTAACTAAGACTTGGTATCTCAAAGGTGGCCTTCATTTCGATGTCACTTATAGTTTTCATATTCCCAAAATCTTTTGTCAGGCAATCAATATTTATAAGGCTTTCCTGTTTCATCTTCCCCAACATCAGGTAAATTTTTTTTCAGTCAAGAATGAAATATTAAGTTGCAGGAAGCAGTTCTATGAAAGTGTGAACTCACTGCTCCGTCAAAAAAATGCAAATCACATCACAGAAATCATTTAATACAATCTTTTCTTCGCTAGTTCTTTGATTAAAGAGCTGGATTTCCCTCTTTACAAAAAAAAAAAAAAATACAGTGATGCTTTGTAACTGCAAACAAGGTTTGCACATTTTCTACTACCTTTCTGAAACCCTGATGCCATTAACACAGGAGAGGGTTACAAATTATTCTATCAATGAAACAGGTGGATAAGCTTACTTGAGGGAACTTGTCTGTGTGAGGCACAGGAACTTGTGGTTGCTATTATTATTATGATCAACAATTAGTAATAACCCTTCCTCTGCTTCTGGTGGAGGCTGTCCCATTGCCACAGACACTTCACACCTATCATGCCTGACTTCATGCACACTTTGAGAGTTGCACAGAGCTTTGCCCTGCCCAAACCATGTTTTTTTCTGTGAATGTCTCTGTGGGTTTCCTCCTGCAGACCAGAAGGAAAGGTGCAGACATTTGTGGCTGCTTGTCAGTGATACAGGCAAATCACTGAAAAACGTAAAATAGAAAGAAGGTTTTCCAGTCCCTCACAGGGTACCTCATCATTTAAATGTGTGTCATCTCCAAGTACTCAGTGCTAGAAACTATAACCTCATTTACCCTGGAGAGCTTTGCTGGTCTAGCAACATAGTGACTCGAATTTTGTATGCGCATGGATGGCTGTTTTTTTCAGATACGTTTCAGAATGAGAATTCAGCTTTTACTGCGTAACTGTAGATCCCCAAAGGTATATTTTTATCTTTAAGTCCTGCTATGAGTAGAAAATTTGTAATTACTGCTTCGCATTATCTCTCTTTCCTTGGAACAGGATAACGTGGATCTTGGTGACCTTATGTTTTCGCTCTGCTACCTTCCAACAGCTGGTAGACTAACTATTACAATAATAAAGGCAAGAAATTTAAAGGCAATGGATATCACAGGAGCATCAGGTATGAATTAATTTAAAGCTCAGTGTGGATTTCTGTCCCATTTCCCTCCCAAGATACAGAATTCAACACTGTCAAATCCCAGAATGATTTTCGAGAGGAGGGTTATACTTTGAGCTCTTGAGTTACTCGAGTACAGGAGTTTATGAGAACTAAATAATATATTTTAGTTTGCTCGGTTTAAAATAAGTTGCTCTTTCAAAAAGACTGCAATATTATTATTTCCAATGCCACTGTGACTCAGAGTAGAACAAGGTGGCCAAAATGCATTCCCAACACTGGGAATTTGTTTGTGCACAGTCTGTTAGTTACAGCTATGACACAGAGGCAGACTGACCCTCTCTGACAGTCCCCAAGAGCCACTGAGCCAATTCTGCTGTTGCTGGCATATGGACAAAGCAGTGATCATCCCAGAATCCTCTCAGCAACCCTTTCAAAATTCGACAATAAAAATTGCAAACTAACTTAAATAAGATTTCATAGTTGACTTCTAAATACTAGCAGGGAGTTGTAGAGCTCTCAGAAAGGAGCTACAAAGAAACATTGCTACATTCAGGAGTTTAAAAATAATTACAATTCTCTTGAGAAATATAAGACACTAATTGTTATACTTTGAATTGTGTTTAACCATATATCAGTAAATCCCGTTGTGAAAAACATTGTCATCTTCTGTCTGTTCTACAAATCTAACAAGTAATTAGGCTGCTATAAATAGGCTGTTGTATAAAATAGTCATGTATAACACGCTTCAGTGGGTATTTTAATACCCTTTGAGAAGTTGGTACACAACAAGGAGCTTCTTGAACCTAAATTGTTCATTGTAAGCAGCCAGGTAAAGCTTTCAAAGCTCCACTGCCTCTCATGCCTTCCATAGTAACAGAAGCTCAGATTCCAGTCAGGTCCAAGAGATTAATTCCACAAGCACATACGGGCACACAAGTCTGCTCCCTTCACTTTCCATTTGCGTTTGCCTAAAAGCATCAGAAGAAAAGCAACGTTGTTCTTATGATCCACACAGATCCCTACGTGAAGGTTTCTTTAATGTGTGAAGGAAGGCGGCTAAAGAAAAGGAAAACTTCCACCAAGAGGAACACCCTGAATCCCGTTTACAATGAAGCCATAGTCTTTGACATCCCTCCAGAAAACATTGACCAAATTAACTTGTCGATAGCTGTTATGGATTATGACCGGTGAGATGCCTGTAGCTGTCAAATACTGGCTGATAAAATCTTGCACACTAGATTTGCATCCCAAAAGAAAATTATCGTTTTTTCCCAATAAGCGGGGAATTAATGTCATGTTGGGCTTGGTAGAAGACTCCAGTTGTTTTTGTTTTGTCTGGCAGAATTTCCTTACTAAATTTTAAAACATAGATTTGCATCCATAACTGACATAAGTAAGCTATGTATGTGTTTAGCAGAACTGAAGTAGCCAGGCATTTAATCAGAGAGGCCATGCATTGTTCTGTTTGTGCATTTAAGCCTTTACACACATGCTCCATTTGTAAAGTTGTGTCTTAGAGCTTGTTTGCCTTTGCAGCTAATTACAGAACACAGGCAAAGAACCTTTTGTGTGCTGTAAGGGGGGAAATATTAAATTACTCTAATCAGTGGGAAACACAAAGAGCAAACCTACGTATTTCCTAACGCACTACATTCTTCAGGCAAGAATTAATCCTAAAATTCCAGGATTAATGTTTCTGATAAAATATGTAAATGGTGTGGTTCTGAAGGTAAAGTTTTAAGAAAAAAATATTATGGGCCATTTTCACAGTGTAGGTCACAATGAGGTCATTGGAGTTTGTCAAGTGGGCAACGATGCAGAGAGTCTAGGGCGTGACCACTGGAACGAAATGCTCTCGTACCCTCGGAAACCCATCGCTCACTGGCATCCTCTTGTGGAGGTAAGGCTTTGATTTCCTGCTTCCCCCTTGCAATAATTGTGAATATTCTCCCACACGGCATTAGAAGGTGGATAAAATTTTATGAGCAAACCCAAGATCCACGTGCATGAAGTAAATCCTAGAAAAGGGCTTGGAAATGCTGATGTTAAAATTCAGATGTAACATGCAAGTTAAGTCTGCTCCTTTCAATTTTAGGGAGACAGAAGGTAATTGATGTCTATAATATATATATATACAGGAAAACACGAAGCATTATACACTTGGTTTTGTTTTTTAAACAAGATCTTGGGTAATATCTTTCGCTGATAATGGATATAAAGAAATGGACCTTGTTTACAGAACAATCAAGATCTATTCTTTTTTATATACAACAACCTAATTTGACTTCTTTTCTTGTAACAATGTATCATCCATGGCACTAGCACATCCCAAAGGATGCCTAACTGCAGTGAAAAAATATGTTTAAGTGTCTCTGGAGATCTGAGGCGCTGATAAGAAGCGACACAGTCAGAAAAGCTTTTCAAGGTTCCTATGGTTTTTTTTGTTTTGTTTTGTTTTGTTTTTTGTCTTTAGGGCCCTATTCAGCAGGAATGTTATGCAGGTCTTCTGCGCT
Organism: Corvus kubaryi; assembly: GCF_017639235.1. Taxonomy (NCBI): domain Eukaryota; kingdom Metazoa; phylum Chordata; class Aves; order Passeriformes; family Corvidae; genus Corvus; species Corvus kubaryi. The sequence continues at coordinate 1,879,416 of NW_024581126.1, read as the reverse complement.
TGGATGGCTGCCGAAGAGGCTTCCTCACCCTTTTAACCTATTCAGCAGAAATTTGGCATTCCTGTTGAACTCTTTCTTAGCCATATCCTCAGGGGCTATTCCACAGAGTCCAGTGGGGTAAAGATGTCCTTTTAATCCCTCTGTCTAATCCTCTCCCCAACACAGGGAACACTAATCCTGATTCATGAGACACAGAAATTCATCAAAGATCGAAGTAAATTGCTTCCTGAAGTTACCATGACTTACTCCTATTGTTGCTCTCACTGGCTAAGTCAGGCAGTACTCCCAGTCGAAGTATCTTGTTTATGAGCAGCCCCGGAGTTATCCCCAATGTTTAAAGAGAGGAAAGAGCAGAGTACCCATATGAAGCCAAGAATAATGCTGTCAGCACTAATACTTGGAGCCAGGCAGCTCACAGCCCCTCTGAGTTACTTTCTGCACCAGAGTGCAGCTGTGTTACCACAGTGCCACCAAAGATTTCCCTATTTGGTTGTGAGCACTGGCCACAGGCAGTTCCAGAAATGATTGTCAGGCATTATGAAGATGCTACAAGCTGGGAAGAATCCCACAGTCTTGTCCTGTGTCCACAGGGAGTTGCATTTCCTGGTGCCTGGGCACCACAGCAGCACAGTTTGAGCAGGGAGTGGCCACAGGCTGTGTGGCAGCAGGAAGGCTCGATGCCTTCTCACAGCACGGGTGCTGCCAGCATGCAGCTGCCTGTGGGAGAGGATGGGACACAGTGGGGCAGCTCTGCCCGGGTGTTTGTGCCCCCAGTGACAGGGCAGATACTGGCTGAAGTGCCACGCTGGGCATTTGGGAGCTTTCAGCTGTAGCCAAGTGTTGATAGCAATGTTTGACACAGCACACGAGGTGTAGTGTAAGGGTTACTATTGGCCAGAATACAAGTGTTTCTTAGCAGAAATTGTCTACATCCTTATATCCAACCTGTCTTCCCTCTTTGATAAATTTCATTGCAGCCAGAGCCCACAATTAGGTTTTGACAGCTCTTCCCTTTTCACAGGCATCCTGTTCTTTTCATACATGCCTGGCTAACTTCTTTAGATTTCATTACTGTGGATTGCTTTTCATGTCACTGAAAGCTAAACAGAGACGTATTTTTTTCCTTCCCAGGAATCAAGTGGGGGAGGGTGTCCAGCGCATCCAGGCTGTGCAGAGAAATATATACACAGCATATCATTTTGGTTCCTGAATCAGGATTAGACTCAGCGAGAGCTTCTGGAACCTCTGTGGCCACAGCCATAGGACCCTGAATATTTGCTGAATAGGACCCTCAGTCTTCTACTGTGTGAAGAGCTATTGGTTTCAAATAGCGTGATGTTATCCACTTGTAGCATTAATTCTCCAGCTGACACTACTGCTACTGATAGATTATTTGTATGGTCGTAAGCATTACCCAAATTGAACTCATCATTTCTGTTCAGTAGAGTAACCCAGGTTTTACAAGCAAAATGATAGCAATGTAAACCAACAAATATGGGAAGCAGCAACAAATATTGTCCTTGTATTTGCCAAAAAGGTGCAGTATTGTGAATGGTTAGCTTTCTAAGTATTGTTTTTTCAAGAATGATTGCCATCAGATATTTATTTTTTGATGACAAGTTGCGTCCTCAGTCTCAGCTGGTGCCTCCTTTCACCTGACATGAAAACAAATTAATATGATTCCTTCAAATCTGAAAAACTGTAAAAAAGTTTTGCTGGGTGAGAACAAGATGCATATGGTATTTGTAATGACAGCATGTTCTTTGAGAAAGGAGATAACCATCTGTATAACATGGAGGTTGTTAGTCCTCAACCTTTGTAGATGATTTTCCAGTCAACATTTCTGAGTTGTGTCCACGGCACTGCAAACTGTTGGAAGCATGTCCTGGGCAGCAGTGCTGAATCATACAAACAAACACTCACACCCCATGTCATTTGAAAATGCCGTTCCAAATATATAGTGCCTGTGAAGACTTCCGTTATTATTTGTGGTGGAATTAGCAGGGCTGTTTTACATGATGGTATATTGTAAATTCTGACAAATTCTGACCATTAAAAGAAAATGAATCAAAGCACTGGATTCTGTCACGTAATGAAATCTGTGTCCCAAAGCAGGAGACCCTGGGATAAACTTTATGCCACTTATTTAGCCACGCATGGAGTTCTCTCGTCCTCCAGTGTTTTCTACAGAGAACTTGACTCACGTTTTTACATGGGAATTTTTGTTTAAAAGATGCAAATGCAAAGTATGGGTGTTTAATACAGTACAGTCGTCTGCTATGCACTTACAGAGAGGGAGCCCAGGTCTTTAAATAGTGTTCAGATAAGTCTGTGTGCACACACATTGCTTCACGTCTTGTATGTGCCAAACGTTCACCAAGCAGTTTGGATCTGCAACTTTGCTGACACAAATATGCATGCACAGATTGAAGAAATATCTAAAATTTTGGCCTCAAACCTGAAAAATTGGTTTTATAACCTATCGATGAGGATCTTCCACAAAATCAGAATTACTTGTGGGTAAAGAATAGCTTGGAACTTGCAGGAGATCTTGGATCTGTTGTAAATGTGTGCTGCAGCTATAAATCAGAATTCCTGTAAGCACAGTGGTTTTCAAAAATCTCTTGGCATGCTGTGGAGAATACAGCTGCCACAGGCAAGGGCATACCTGGCAAACTAAACAGCACTCCCAAACCTGCGCAAGCACAATTTCAGGAGGGTAACCACTGGGCATTTCCAAAAGAATGAAAATAATGTTGCCATGGCAAAACTGTTTCACTGCACCTTCAGCTGAAGCCTTCTGTCAGGAGGCCAGTGATACATGACAATGTGCATATCTGTTCATGCATGAGCCTCACCTCGGGCAGGATCCTGTGCTCTTTACCCAGGCTCATCTCCCAGGAGTCACCAAGGGGAGATGGGCATGACCAAAGAAGGAAGAGCTCTTCCTTTGGAGTGGAGTTCTCTGATTTCCTGGACAAATCACTCCATATCATTCCTGCCTGGAATGCAGAGCAGGCACGCTTCCCACTGCACCATGAGCAGCAGAAACTCCTGGGCAGGGGAAAACACCCACAAAGCAGGCTCGATTGATGTCCATGGAAAAGTGCAGAAGCCTTTCTAGGATTTGTCCCCAGCAGCTCAAATGGACATCAGCTAAAAAGTGTTATCATTATAATTGCCAGTGGGTTGCAGTTTTCTTTTTCTATTTTATTACCATACTCAGTTTATTTAATGCTCAAGGGTCTGGCATCAAAAGAATTATTTTGAGCAGAGTTCTACTAAAACAGGGAAAGAAATCTCTGTGACAGGGAGCATTTAAAGTGGAATCCAGAAGACTTCAAAGGCTTAGAGATGAGGAAAAACCCCTAAATTTATTGAATTCTCCTAATTTTTTGCTCATGACTTGCAAACTGTTACTCAGGCTGTGGCATTACTATGTGCTTTGTACAAATACCTGCCTTATCATAGTAGTGCATCTATGGAAAGATAGATATTTTCTGTATTTGGATACTTCACTCGTCACCTTTATACTCCACTTAACCGATGATATTCCCTACACCTGAAATATTTTCATGTTCTGGTTCTGATTGGCCAGTAGACTGCTGCTGTCTTTGGACTGTATTACAATAATACAGCAGCCTGCTGGAAGGAGCAGAGGATAGATAATTCTGCTACAAACTCAACTGGAAACACAGGGAAAGCTATGGTCCCAATACTGCTCAATCTTTCTTTTCTGAACTATGATTCTCAGAGGTAAATTAGCAGTAGATTCACAAGAACGATTCCAAAGCTGAAACCCCCATTTGTTTTCTTATTTGCTGTGAATGCATAATTATGCTGTATGGTAAGTATTGTAACTCTAAGATAGAAGAGAAAACCCCTTAGAAATGCATCTCAGCAAGATTTTAATCCCATTTTGCTCTTTAACAATATGCTATTGAATTACTACTTTTAGTTTTCTGTAACAAACCACCATGTCAGATGTTGTTCTGTGAAAAAGCAGTGAGTGGCAATGGGAAAGCCTTCCAAGCTACTGACATGAGGCTGAGTACCATGGACAGTGGCCTGATATTCCCATGACAAAACATTCACAGGACGACTCCTCTGCACCTGAGTGCTCAAGTATTTCTTTATCTGCTTCCACTGAAATCACAAGACATTAAAAGCATTGCTGTTTACTTTTGTTTTGCTTTTCCCTGTAAATAGCCCTGGCAGTGGATAAACAAACATTCATCTCAATCTGGGGAAGCGGGGACTACCAGAACAGAACAGAACAGAAAACCAATATGTAGCATAAAAGACCCAGTGTTAAAACTGTTTTTACCAGCCATTGCATGGCTCAGTTTTCCATGCCAGCAGATCCATAAACCACAAAAGCAGTACATGTGAGACTCTTGTTACATAGAGGTCCAATTTAACCACTGATGGGGGAACTCCTGGATCAATACAAAATGAAACAACAGCAAAGGGCACAGCAAAAGGGTGAAAAAGAAGAGTTTATTTCAGTCCACCCTTGGCTTGAGGGGATGGTGGTTGCGGGGGCTTTTGAGTTGTTTTTATTCTTTGGTTTAGTTTGGTTTGGTTTCATTCATGTGTTTTAAACACCAAACATGATATGTAGCTATGTTAACCTGAGCACCCAAAGTCAGAGACACAAGAGATATATTGATTTACGTGCTTGTCACCAAGCAACATTCGAGTACTGAGGGGACATGTCTGCAGCTGAAATAAAAAATAGCTGAAAACCCTTTCAGTTTAAAAGTGAAAAACAATAAACAGGGACCAGGAAATTCAGTTGAAAAATCTGTTTGACCCAGCTAGAAATCCATCTGAAATGACTTTGCTGTTAATGCATTTTGTTTGAACAGAAGGAAGCGAAAAAAGTGGATCAGGTGACTCCATCTGAATTGTCATCGATTAAATGCTTTTTTTCTGTTTAGAACAGTGCATTGCCAAATGATTGCACCTCAGTATCAAGAGAGAAAACAATGCCTTTCTTATCGAGTAGAAAAAAAAGGATGCGGAGAAAATAATCCACAATACTGTAGAATTTAATAGAAGCCCCCTGTGCTGTGAAACCAGCAGCAGGACAGACTTGGTGACAGCATCACACTGAATCTTGGTGCAGTTAGTGACACCAGAACTCCGTGCTGAAGTGGCAGCCTTGCAGCACGTGAGCCAAGCTGTGCCAGGTGCCAGTTGTATTCCGGTGGCACCACAGCATCCAAGGCTGAGCAGTTCCCAGAGCCGTGTTTACACTTCATTCCTGACACAGTGGGTTGGGCAAGGAGCCACAGCTGGAAGTTCTCCAGGGCCCTGCGGTTCTCTGGGAGCACATCCATCTCCTTGGAGGCCCACAAAGGGCACGGCGGTGGCACTGCCCAGGAAAGGCGTCAGCTGCTGAGCGAAGGCAGCGCACGTGGCACAGAGGGGAAGGTGATGGGAGGACTTGTAGACATCTGGGCTCCTCATTTGTCGTTTGTTTTGTCTGGGCTCTTTAGTTCCTCCTTCTTTTGCTCAAACGTAGACGTAAAACTGAGGTGTTTTACTCGGTTGCATGCTGGCCAGCTGCCATCTTTAATCCCCATCGCAAAGGTGCGTGAAGAGAGGTGTGTTGTTTTGCTGTACTTTTGGTTTTGATAACACATGAACATTGTACTATACTTTATTATTTCTTGTTCAATAAATAGTCCTGGTATCTCTATGTTTCATGTCTAATTTTGGAGAGTAGAGCCATACCTGTATCGAGGCTCTCTCAATTAGGTGGGCATTTTGTTTGTTCAGTAATAATGCATGATTCCTTTCGCAGTGATGGTTTGAGGGACAAAAAAATTCTTAATTTTGTAATATGTATTACAATCTTCTAAACACAAGTAAAAATGTACTGTGATTTATTTATATAAATCTAGTCTGAACAAATAAGTTTTGATCTTAATAAAAACTCTGTAAGAAATTGTGCAATTGTAATTTATTACTATTTTGTATTTAATAAATATTAAAGTTCAGTTCATTATTCAGAAAGCTAGCAAACAGTTCAAAAACGTTTTTGCTCAGTTTTTCTCCACAGATAATGTGTTTTGATAAAATAAATGAGACCAGAGAGACAAAGCTTTTAACTTTACAGCACTCACACATCATTTGGGAGTTTGGATACTGAAACCTCCTCGTGTTTCATCCCATGTCCACAGTCATTATGACAGAAAGATTATTTGACATATCAGTGGTGAATCTCATCTATGTTTAATATTAAGAAGAAAATCAAGAAGCAACAGAAGTGCTTCTATCAAGTGGCATTGTGTTAAATTAACAAAATTAGTATTTAGCATGCCATGTTGGCAAAATTAGCAGTCTTCCTGTCAACGCCTGACGTGTAGCTCCAGGAAATTCCCAGAGGTCCCCTGGCAGAGCCCGGAAACAAATGGAGAAGAGCACAGATATATCTGGTATGACCACACAAACTGCACCCAAAAAGGCAACTCTCTCCTCCTTTTCTCTTGTCCTTTTCTCTTGTCCTTTTCTCTTGTCTTTTTTTTCACACTAGCTGAACTGACATATCCATCAGCAAGAGTCCTGCATGTGCATGACTTCTAATGAAGTAAGAACCTCTCTGTGTCTTTAGGGATAAGCTCAGTCTCTCCTCATTTGGAAGATCTGGCCTCCTTGCTCACACCGCATTAATAAAGGGCTTCTGACATGTAACGTAAGGCACAAAACAATATTTCATGCAACTAAGAAATTCATTTCGGTCTCTTCTTGGGACTGTTTGATATTGCGGACACATGGAAAAGAAATGAGAACAGGCCTAACAAGCCTGTAGTTTTGAAGTTGATACTATCCTTAATAATGGGAACACGTCTAGGCCCTGGGTAGATTCCTGTTTTGCTGGAGGTGAGCTGGGGTAAGGGGAGATGGAAGATTAACAAAGGACACATCTATAGGCATTTTGGCCCTGGCAGTGAATGTAGTGCTCATTATCCCTCTCTGTCCCATAAGCCACCATAAAATACACCCCAGCAGAGGAGATGTATGAACTTCAAAATTGCTTTTAGTGTCTTTCAAAAATACTGGTTTGCATGTCTCTATTTCTTTGTTAATAAGCAAGCAAAAGCCTCTTCCTCTGTCAAAACAGGCCCACACATCTCTCCTTTTGAGACACTTTTCCAGCAGAATCATCTTTTAAGTCTTTACAGACTTGAAAAAAAGGGACAGTGACTGCAGTAGCCTGTTAATGACTCCAAGTGAGAAGCCAAAGTTTGAGAATCCTCTCTGGAAAAGCCTGATCAACAGCAAGGCATCCCACATAGCCTGAAACCTGAGAAGCCTTGTAATCCTGCACAGCTAATCAGCAGTGAGATGAAAATTAAGAGAGGTACCTTGTGTAAGGAGCTTTCCTGGCTGATGACTGTGACTTCCCGCAGGGGGAGTGGCTGGTGAGGACACAGCAAAGCCTAAGAAGTGCCTGAAGTGATAGGAGTGGGAGTGTAGAGATGTCCCTGGAGAGCTGAGGACACGTGGTGTTACAGAGAAATCAGTACCTCAGAAAGGAGCAGAGGCACGGAACAGGGCTGCAACTTTGCTTCCAAACACAGGATCCTGTCGCAAACTTGGTGACTCCAAAAGTAACCTTTCCAGGGAAGGAAATCACAAAATGTCTTATTCTGAGAACTGATTGCATTCACCTCCTACCATATTGTCACTGAAATTTGTCACAGTGGGCCCTAACAGAGGTTTCTAATGTAAGCAACACATGTTTTCATCTCCCTGATTGGTACTCTAATATTGCCATTTAGAGTCACAAGGTTCTCTGGGTGCACTTATGCATTTATCATTCCCATATTAATTGACCACACACTTCAGTCAGGCCCACCACACCATCCAAAAGGTCGTGGCCTTAAACCACTTAATAACTTGTCAAAAAACATTCAGTGAATTCATGTTCCAATACCAGCACATGCAGGAAAATCTGTAAATGTTCCAAGGCATCAGAAGTGCCTGAACAGACTGGTTCAAAGAGCTTGACTAAAGCTGTTTGATATTAAAGAATATTTAGATATGTCAGAAATGTCAATAAGCCAACTAGTGTTAGACCCAAAGGTAAAACTGTCAATAAAAATATTTTTGTTGGAGAAACCATTCTTAATAATAACAACAAAATTCTATATTGAAGCTTTATAAAGTTCTGTAATACTCAGTTTAGCAGCCAGAATTCTGTTTCGAGAATGTTACTGTAATCCTATCATTTATATCCTGCTAACTGACACAAAACCAGTTCTAAAACAATAGATTGATAGAGTTCAGCTACATTAGGGCTCCCAAAAATGAAGTAAAATTTTAAGAACCATCTTTTCATAATGCAACAGTGTGGGCCCTTTTCAATAACTTTTGCCTTCCTAAAAAAAAAAAATTATATATATATATAGTTCCCAACATAAAATAATATTAAAAAAGACCTGGATAACATTTGAAGAATAATGACATAGCTTAGAAAAAGTTCCAAACTCATCAGTCAGTTTTTGTATTTTAGTGAAACTCAAGTCCAAATATTTACTGTTCCCATAGAAATACCTCTTCCATCTGCCAGGAAACAACCTTTGATACTGGTATTTCCTCACTCCAAAACCTCAGCTCTCCAAACACGTTGGCATTGTACTTGCAGTTCAAAGGGGCTTCATGTAGACCACATTTCAGGAAAAGAACAGTAAGTCCTCAGAACATCTTTGCTAAGTCTGGCCCTGGTCCCCTCTCTTCGGGTACCCTTAAGGAGTCTCACCAGCTTCCAGCTTAGTCAGGCCATGCAACAACATACAATAATTGTGAAGTTCAAATAACCTTTTTAAAGATATTCTGCTTCATTTTGAATTCCATTACTAAAATCTTACAGAGACATAAAACTTGTTTTAAATTTCATTTCAAAGGAACTTCAGAGCTACAGGAACTGCCGTCATCTGTAAGTCTTATGCCTGAACTAATTAGAAATATGGGTACAATTTTGGCCAGAAAGTAAAATAAGTTTTCCTATGGGTAGCTAAGGTTTCTGTCAGATTTCCCCAAATGAATTAATTTCTTGCATCTTTACCCAATTGTTTTTAAATGTCCCAAGACTTCTTTCCTTTCTACACTACTTAGACTATTTGAGAAGTTAAAGTGGATTGAAACAGAAGGAGCAATTCCCATTATGACATTGGAGTTGCATCATCTCTTGGTGAGGAAGGACAGGAAGCTGTTTCCTCCTACTCTTACTACACATCCACTTTAAATTAGAATTCATAGTTCCAAATAATAAGTTGGGATGGGCCAAAAAAAAAAAAAATTCCTTTTATTGGAGCATCTTTATGATTGGATGTGGGGCTCTGCTAAATTGCATTTTCATTTCTTCCAATCTGCCTGAGAACTGGAGTGCCATTCTGTCCCATTCCCTTTTCTGCCCTCACCCTGCCAAGGCAGAACAGCACATTTCAGCTAAACCTCCAAAGTTCTGCAGCTTTTCAGACAAGATCTGAGATTCTTTGCCTGGTAAATTCCACTGCAGGTAGAAATAACTTCCAAGTTGCATCTAGATATACGCCTGATAGATTTTCATTTTACTTGTCGACTGGTATTACTTTTTTTCTTTTACTTCTGGTATTTGCCTTTTTGCCTCCTCCTTTCCTCAAAACCTTTCCCTCATCCTCTTTCCCTCAGTGATTTTTACTGGACAGATAGGCTCAATTGTTCTCATTCTTCACATGTAAGTTCTCCCAGAGAGCCCATGTCCAACAGACAAGGCTGTAATGAGCTGTTTCAACCTTTACTCACATTTCATCTGCCATTCACCTCACAGCGATAACATTTCCATCACAAAGGTGTGTATTTTGTCTTCAGGTAACTGACCAAAATTGCAGGGAGATAAGGGCTGCTGCAGAATGTGAGGACATGATAGAATTAGTTGCCAGTTTTCAATTTAATGAGTTAATAGTAATGGCCAGGCCTGAAACCCTTTTGATGAATGCTGCAAAATCCAAGGTGACAGCAAATCACAAAATCAATAGCTACTCATGTCTGTTCCTAAAGACATCAAACCTTTGATGTCTTCAGGTGTTTGGATAAGTACCTTAATAAAATGTTTGAGGCCATAACACAGCCTGAGATGTCAGAACGTTCTGACACTTGTCTAATGTAATGTTCAGCCACACAGAGAGCAAATAGACAAGTGAGAGAGCTGTGTTTATAAAAGGAGTACCAGGGGATTCAGGGGAACAGACACAACTATCCAACTGCCCAAATAACAGCAATTATTTGAGAAATATCTTCTGGAAGTTTTATTTAAACCAAAGGCACAGCGAACTCTAATGTTGCTGTCCTTAAGAGAAAGGATCTCTAGAAGGAGATATGCATTTACAGCTCTGTATAAATTTCCTATCTCCTTTGGCACCTGCTGTGAACTGTTTCAAGAAGGGCAATTAATTACTTGTGACAAAGCAAAAAAAAAAAAAAAAGCAAGCTGTAAATCATTATTTGTTTTGGTTGCCTGAGTAAACCCCACATTTCAGGGTATAAGACAAGTCAGCAGCACTTCAATGTGCAGGGAATGCAAAACATCCTGTATTTAGTACTAATGATTCCTAGCTCCTCACACAAGTAAAACGTCTCATGTTTCTCAGAGTTTGACATTACCTTGTTCCAAAACTGCATTATTTCTTTTATCCAGACTCTCCTAACATCCTGTTACAGGAATGGCTTTCACAGTGTGCTAACGAGCCTCAGTTTTTATCAGTGTATTATGTTTGCATGGCAAGGTGCTGGTACATGGGGGGCTGCAGGGAGCAGCTTCGGTGGGTGCCTGAGCTCCCACCAGGGTCAGACCTCCAAATCAGGAAACAATTTATCCCTTCTTTTCCAAGCACCCAATACTGGCACACAGTGGATTTTAGGTCTGCAAATAAAACCCGAACTTTTTGACACAGAAGGTTCAACACAAAACATTAAAAAAATAATTCCACCCAAACGACCCGTGCTCCATGACAGTGAACCCAGATAGAGGTTGTAATAATAATAATATCTACAATACTCATAGCAATTCACGTGTGATACCACATTACCTCAATTTAATTCACCTTTCTGCCTTAAGTGTTCCAGTAGTGGTTTTGTGTTTGTTTTGAATTTCCTGGTAAGTAGCAAGGGTGTGCTGCAGACTGTGCCTAAAATAGCATCTGGTTTGTAATTACTGTCTGGAACCTAAATTACAAAAAACCTGTTGCTCCATGAAAAGATATAATTATTGGAAAGATCTTTTATGCGTAGTTTGTCTGCATGCTCAACCATCAATTAAATCATTACCATCTAATCCTGCTCATAAATAGAATTGCACAGATTCCCAAATTCCTGAACCTACAAAAATTTGTTTCCAAGTGAAAAATTGCCACGTTTATTGAATAACTAAAGAAAAGCATAATTCTTCTATGGAGATCAGAGCTGTGAGCAGAGCCTTTTACCTCTTTTCTTCATGGAGGGCTATACAATCACCAAGTTGTTCATTGAGGGGTAAAATCAAGTCTGCTTTATCCAGTGCAGGTACATGGGGTAAAAGCTAATTGATCCCACACCTATTTTGTGGGTACCAATCTGCATCTGCCATCACAACTTCAGTCTGGCAGCACAGCCTTTTTTGCTCCAGAATTTTGCCGAGACTTCCCAATTTTGACCTTCACTAACATAATTCTTTTTTTTCTTTCCTGCAACCAGACACGCATCAGACACTCCTAAAACTTCTGAGCTTTCTTCATTCTAATCTGCTTACCAAAGGAACAGGACAGTAGAGGGGGAGCAGAAACACACATCTTTGTTCTGCCCAGGGCTGTGTGTCAGGCAAAATCAAAGGACTGGTGTGTATTTCAAGAGCTTAAAAAAAGTGCTTAGTATCCTCTTGATCTCCTTCCACCTACTGACACAATTCCTGTGCCAAGTGTGACAGCTCTGAAACTGCTTTTTGCCAGGGATGCTCTGCAGGGAGTCAGTGAAGAACTCAGTGTTCCCTTTTGGGGAACTTTTGGAAAGAACCACCAGAGTGAGTGCAGGAGGCACTCATTCTTCCCTGATGGGCCTTTAGAGCCTTCCTGATATTGTCAGTGCCTTGAAGCTGATGGGCAAGCTGTGTGAGGCCTTGAGTTTCCAGTATTTTCCCCTATTCTGCTGGTAACATTTTCCTTATCTGTCTTAAATACAGATCATCTCTCAAAGACTTCTTTTTCTCCAGTGTAAAAATTTCTTCATCCCTTTGCTGATGGCTGTGCTTATGTTACAGGAATTCTGAGAGGCCCACCATGTTAGGCATGGCTACAAAGGAATGCCCCAATTCCAATAAATACCAGCAGGGCTCAGGGCTTTGCAGTATTTCCTTTTATCTATCTTTAATTTTAAATCACAACGTTTAATTTCCTGGGTAATCCTATTAAAAAATCCTCCTTAATGTTATATTTTTTAATTACATCAGTCATAAACACATTTTCCACCATCCTGGTGGACATCATTCCTGATTATGTAGAGGACAAACCAGTGAAGGAAGATGACCTTCTTCCATCATGAACCCTCATGTCACTCACTGTGACTCCAGAAAAAGCCCTGAACTACATCTCAGAAAGATCAAAGTTTGGGTTTTACTGAGCTGGATGAATGAATTCCAGCATCACTTTAGACAAAAGAATGCAATCTGATATGAGTGTTTTGCCTTCAGTCCATGACACTTCCTTCTGCAGTGCCTACTCTGGGCATTCCTCTTCTGTGCTTTGGTTTGTGTTCTGGAAATAAAAGCATTTCCTTGAAGCAAATAAAATGAAAAATACAGGACATATCCTGGGAAGTGCTAAGAAAAGTACAGTGTAGATCTATTTCTCATCTCCAAAATAATCTCATTTCATACATCCTTTTACAAGTAATTTCCTCCTTCCTCTGCCTTCCTGTAACTCCTTTGGCTGCACGTACATAGAAGGTTTTCCCTAGGTATTTATATTTTTCATTAGAAGTATATTTCTCCTACAGACACACAGAATTTATTCAAAATGTGTCCCACTAATCATATCTTCTCTAGCAAAATGTATTTCAAAGGATCAACCATTTATTTCATCTTCTCAGCAAGAAGTATTATTGCCTTTGTTCATGCATCAGAAAAGGTCCCCCAGAATGGCACCTTTATAGGATGAATTTTGAATGGCTCATACATGCAAATGTGAATATTCATACAAATTCATATCACTGGGTTTGAAGCTCTAAACCCTAAACATAACCAGGAAAATGAAGATCAAAGAGAGATCATTTCCAAGTGGCACAGCTGTGAGTCTGTTTCTAGTGCTTCCTATCCCTGAAACTGGACTTCAGATGCAATTCAAGATGAAGTTTAGTTCCAGGACTAAGCCTATCCATGAAAGTTCCTCAGTATTTATACTGAGGTCAGACCCTGTGCTGCATCACAGATATAAGCTGATGTCCACAACTTCAGCTGGAATCCCATCAGATGGTTTTGTTTCTGTCCAGATGATGAAGTGGACAGGGTGCCAGTAATGGCAAAGAAAGGCTAGAGTAAGTGGGTGAGAGTTTATTTTATAATTAATTTTTAAAATGTTGGTTTTGCCTTATTAATCTAAATTACTCCTGAAACAAATTCAGAGAAAATGGAGATATTTTCTTAATAACCCATCATTATGTTTTCCTAATTGGAAATAACCCACTATAAAATTTCAAAAAAAATTTCAAAAGGGAACATTTGCATAACATAGTAAGCATCATTTAAGAAGTTATAATCTTCAACATTTTGTACAAGTGTGATTATCTAAATTGCTGACAATGTTAAAGAACAGTAATAAAAGAAATCCTAAAAATACTTGCAAACTTATAAAACTAAATACATTTTATTAGAGAATTTGTGTCATTTATAATATTTCCTGCATTAGCTGTTGTGATTTGAGCAAGATCTGCCAGTGTACAGTCAGGAACCTCCAGGACTGTTTCCTCTCTCTTGTATTTCCAGCAGACATCTGGTCAGCTGAAGTCCAAGGCTTTTTCTGCAGTTTGTTCATTATCTTTTTCATATAAAATGTAACTGAATATCCAGGTCTTCTTCAGACACTGTTTCTCCACATTTAGTTCTGGTAAGTTACTTAAATCCTTGTCATCTCACAGATCTAATTCTTTTGCAAATCTCACATAAATCTATCAATAAGACTGAAAGATTCAAAACTGCAGCTTTGGATTTGGGCACCTAAATTCCATCCAAACGCCTTTGTTATGCCTTTAAATGCCTCCTGGTTATTAGTGACACAAAATACCACATTTTTTCATCAGAGTTTCATGTTCAGAATTTTTCCTTTAAACCAAGGTAGAACCAAGACACTGGGTGAGCATCTCACCTTTCAATTAGTTTCTGAGAATGTATCTGGAAAAATCTGAGTGTTCAGAATGAGAGACTAAATTAGCTTATTCATATTAGTTATGTTTAGACTTCAAGAGATTTTCATGAAGCCTTCACATGATCTATGATTTTTGAATTTGTGACTTCTAATAAACTTTGCCTTTTCAGTTTGTACATTTATAAGTTTCTGCAGTTTTGGCTGTCTGGTGGGTATGGAGCTCACGTGGCAGATTCTGTGGTGCTCTCAGGCAGTGCTGTAACCTTGTCACGACTTTGAAATGGCAGAATCAGAGCCCTTCTTTCAGATTTAATTTTTGGAGACCTTCTGGCCATCTGCTGAGAAACCACAAAGTGCTACTGACTCCACCTAATCTCTGAGGGAAGCTTTCCATTAGGTTTGCTAGAAGGCCTTTAGTCTAGACTAACCTGGAGTCTCTGTCCTTCAGACAACTGTCGCTGCTTCTTATTGCAGTGAGCAATTCCTGTTACAGCTTTACATTGTGATTTAGAGCTCTGAGATGGCATGGTACAGTCCTTCCTTTTGCACATTATCTAACACAGGAAGGCATTAGTGCAGTCCCTCAGTGGCTCATTAAAATATTTTAATCAAGTTTTTGTGCACTTTTCATGCAAAGAATGACTGCACAATGCTATCTCATTAAAACCAAAATCAAAACCAAAAACAACAAAACCCCACATAACAAATGTTTTAAATAGCCTCCAGATTCTTGAAAGAATAATCTATTGTACCCTTATTTAACCCAGGCACAACCAGCTTTCTGGCTGGTTCTTGCACTTAATAACACTACTGAGAATATTGCCACTGACTACAATGAGGAAAAATAATACCTGGTTTAATATATGCTTCAGCTTATAAAATAATAACAAGTTGCTTAACATGGTGTTGCTTAACCTGTTCATTCATTTTTATACATGAAATACAAAGACCAGAACACATAGGAAATTAACAAAAGACTGCAGTGCTTCTTTTTGTTCAGTATTAAAAACTAAATCCTCATTTAAGGATATTATTAACTTGAGTAAACCGTCCTTTTTGGAGGGATACGTTACGGTCACAGGTGTCAGAAAAAAAGTAGAAGGACTGGATGGTAGCAAAGGAAAGTTTTAAAGGTTTCTGTAAGGTCCATTGTGAACCACAGGGAATTTCTGCCACCTCACAATTCTAACCATTCAATATCTAAATTAGAACCATGGAATCATAGAATTTATAGAACTATAGAATTTTAGAGTTATAGAATTATAGCATTATAGAGTTAGAGAATTACAGAACTATAGAATGCTTTGTGCTGGAAGGGGACTGAAAGATCAACCAGTTCCAACCCCCTTGCTGCCATGGTTCCACCAGACTGGCTTGCTCCAAGCCCCATCCAACCTGTCCTTGGACACTTCCAGGGATGTGGCAGCCACAGCTTCTCTGGGCAAGCTGTGCCAGGGCCTCCCCACCCTCACAGTAAAAAGCTTCTACCTAATATCCAATCTAAACCTGTCCTTTTTCAGTTTGAAGCCATTGCTGCATGTCCTGTCACTATAAACCCTTGTAAAAAGTCCCTCCCCACCTTTCTTGTAGCCGCTTTAGGCAGTGGAAGGCTGCTGGAAGGCTCCCCAGAGCCTTCTCTTCTCCAGGCTGAACAGTTCCAAGGTCTGTTGTCTCAGCCCAGCAGAGACTGGAATGACAGTGTTCAACCCTGTATTAATAACTTTCCAAACAGCTTATCATTCACGAGCCAGGACAGGGGACTCACCCTCACGCAGCCTGGTGAAAGCAGCTCTGTCATTTTTAAGTCATTCTGTGATTAACTCCCTTGTGTTTTCGGACAACGTGCTCTGCAGTCCTGTGAAAACTGCACTGCACAATCTTCAGGCCATTTATCCACTGATAACATATTATTAAATGGAAACATTTTGGCTCTATTCTGCCAAGCCAGCACAGGGACACCACTGGAGGAGCAGTAATTAGTAGTGCTGCTGATTCTTCTCACTAGTCCCATTGTCTCGTTATGAAACCCGTTATCCTGACCCTTCTCCATCAGAAGGCCCCAGGTGAGGAGGCTGAGAATTTTCTCTATAAGAATTCCTTTTAAAGCAAAATTAACAGGCTTTACTGATTCAGTGGGCTTCTATTTTTGGTGCCTAGCTGGGAATACATTTAGGGAAAGAGATGAGTATAATTTACAGCAAGAGCTTAGAGCAAGTCCCCATGTGACATCAGAATGCGGACACTCAAGGTTACTCATTACTTCTAAAAATCTTGTCCCATCTAAGTGCAACAAATTCAGGGGCGTGATTGCAAATAGCTCCCATGGCTCTAGACATTTTAAATCTATTTATCTGTCCGTCTATATTATGTATCAACAGCATTTTTTATGTATTTCCCAGTTATTCAAGAGATCACGAGTAAAAATATTGAAATGTGGAGCTTCTGCAATGCATGCTGTAATAAATACACCCCCAGCTTTTAGCCTTGTTTATTTTTATAAGGCTTTGTTATTAAGGGATTTTATTTTGTTCCAGTGTGCTTTCTCCTCACATCAGAGTGGTCTTCCACTAATCTTATCTTTTCTACGTTACTGACAGTCTTTTTGAGTTTGAACAACATTATCAGAGAAGTAATCAATGTTCTGCTGAAACTACAGGGATTCAACAGATACTCTTAAACCACATTACTCAGAAGCTCCTGCCTGCAATTTGGGATAAATGTCTGTATTTGAGGAAAGAATATATCATGTTATTCATGTCTGTGATTCTTCATCATATGGAGAAAGTTTTACTTCAAATAATGAATCAGAAAGCAAAGCAGCAAGAGGGCCGTAAAGAAAAAAGCAGACGAACAGCAAGAGAGATGGAGAGGAGAGGAAAAATGTGATGGAAAAAAATGAGACAGGACTAGAATTAAAGGCAATGATGTAGAAAAAAATCCTGACAGCTTTAATGGGTTGTCAAAGAAGATCTGCAAGGCTCCAAAACAAATGAAACAAAAAAAGCAGAGCCATATAAATACGTATAAAAATGAAAATGGAGCAACATGTCTCATCTGTTATTTCAGGATGCCAGAATTAAACTACTCTACCTAATAAACTAAAATTGCTGTTCATGAAATGCTGCTTTAGTTTATAACATATGCAGCCTGTACTGGTTCTAAAGATTAACCTGCATCAAAACCTCCAGTCTGTTTTTCCTGGAAAATTCCCTCAGCTTCCATGGTCTCTGATGCTAAGAAACCATAATCTTACCGTTTCCATTATTCTTGATTCAATCAAATTCATTACTTACTTGGTTTAACTGGACTGCATACAATTGATGTGTGTGCATGTGAGTGGCTTCTTCCTGGGCTGGGAAACAGGAGGAACAAGTTTTCTTAATATTCTCAGTTTAATCAATATATCTACAACAGTAAAGAAGAACATTTCAGAAGTGAAAAGTGCAAATTTTGCACTGAGGCCCCTGCTATGGTCGTTAAACCCTGACCTACATCAGGATGTTGTGGCACCTTCAAAGGAATGTGGGATCTTCTGATACTCCATTTCATCCCCAGGCATATCGGGATAAATACACTTGTTTCTTTACCAAAAAGGAGAATGGAAAATATCAGCTTTTATGTGCCTTTATGGTACAGGATAACCAACCCCAGGTAGGTTTAAACTAGCAGATGATATTTGTAACTAGTGGAAAAAAACCCCTTTCATTACCTTTCTAGAGAAACATAGATTTAAAAGACATGATCAAATAAAGTTTAAATGGGAATTAATGTATGCATTAAATGACTGATGCCATGCTAAAAATTGTTCACTATTAGCCCTGCATGTGTATTTGTACTCACACACACACAACATTGAGAAAAAATGTACTAGAGAAGCTGTTTTTCCACCGTAATTGTCACCCGTGAAAAGTGCTAAAAATACAGCCATAAAAAGCAATCTGCTTCTCTGAGTTCTGTGTTTCCTTTCCTGCCATTTCTTTAAATTAATGTCTTTTTATGGAAACCAGATTTTTTTTTAATCTTATGAGTGAATCTATTCCTACTGCTCCTTCCCTGTCTTTGGTTGCAATCCCTGGCATTTCTGCACCCATGAATTGTATGGGATAGTGGCAGGAATATTGAAGGTCTTTCAGGGGTTCTGTTTCCAAGCCAACACCCAGATGTGACCACATAACTACATCTCTTCCATAAACCTCCTCTTAAAACTAACATTAACAAGTCTCTTTAAGGTTATTGGTCAATTAATGGCAATCATAGAAATTATCTTATCCTCTTAGTACCTGGACAAAAGGAATGGAAAACTAATAAATTGATGAAGAACAGAAACTGTAACCCTCTGTTCTCAATTTTCTGCACTTTCCTGTTCCCATCTTTCACAACTCTCCCACAATTACTGCCCCAAGGTTTAGTGCTGTTTGTTTGCAATCCACAGAAGTTTTTGCTTAGGAAAAAAAGGAGGTTATATTTCTATTTAGTATAATTTTGATTTGTTCAATACCTCTAACTCAAATCCCATCAATCTCTATTTACATTATTTGTCAATAATCATTCCTCCTTGTTCCCTGCATATTTATGTTTTAACTGGTATCTAAATTCTTAATTTAAAACATCCTACCTGATACAAATATCACTCAAGAAAGAGAGATTTCCATTAACTACTCAACTTCCATTTGTTTCAGATTAAGCCTAGAGTGCTCAGCACAGTGTAAGAGCCATGCTTGAAATGCTTACTGAAGTCAACCTTAGTGTTTCTGGGGCTGGGCTTTCACCAAAGGAGTTAAAATTGCTACTAGGAGAGAATAATGCATTCTGGAATGCTTCTCATTTTCACTTCTTTTTATGCCATTTAATTTTTTCTTTCATTTTGGAAACACCCTCTATAATATAAGGGACAAACCCCAGCATTTCTATCGATGTAGAACCCATTAGGATCACTAAAAATACCTAAAGTGGATATGACTATTAATTCTGAAAGCAGATTCTCTATTATTTTCTTGTGCTATTGTTATTCTGTACTGAGAATGCACCAGAAAGCAGCCAGATTTTACCTACCAGGTTTTCTGCCTGCTGACATGAGTCTTTAGGGGGTGTGCAATCAGTATTATGGTTTTTAATTATTTTTTTAACCATCTGACAAATAGCGTACAACTCCCATGTTCTCTTCGGGCTTCTTTAGGAGGCCCAAAAGCTCCTACAGCAGATTACGTTTATTTTTTTTCTATAAAAACAAAAGCTAAAGCCTTAGCTCTGAATGCTTCTGATCTAAAGGAAGACTTTAGAGATGGAGGTGTCAAACGTAAGCAACGTCTTCTGTAATAAGTGAGGCATATGAGCAAATCACAGTTAGATGGAAAAGGTCTGAGAGTCTCAAGCAGGGACTGTTACTATGTATTTGTAATATTCCTAGAACATTGTAGCTCATCTTTTAGGTGATATTAAAGGTAGACATTAAGTATTGCCACCAAGGCTGCTGCTATTAGGTTTTGGAGAAAGCAATGCCATTATGAATGGGATGCAGTCACCCTGGAGCATGTTCTTGCTCATTACTGCTATTGGCAAAAACGAATCCAAAGCGACTACAACAAACACGTTTTAAGCCAATACTTTTCTCTCCTGCCAACTGGTAACAACCAGTTTGTGTTCAGTTTCATGGCAATGTACACATTTATGACTGTGCTTTTTGTGCAAATAAGGAACACAAGCAACTTGTTTACCTGTTTGCATGGAAGCAGCTAAATGCCTGGATCAGCTGGCACATGATGCATGTCTAAATCTGCTTTCCACTATTCTTCTCTAGCACAGGAGACTGAAAGTTCTTATCGCTACAAGCTAGAACTTACACTGGTAGTTTGTTATTGACCAGATGCCAGTGATAAATTAATTATTACTGTTGCACAGTTGGGGCAAGGGTGTTGTTTGTATATTTTCCATAAAAACCAATTTGAAATTCTTTGTAGATGTGATCATCACTGGGTGTTTATTCTGGATCAGCAATTTATACTCTCTAAACTGTCTGGGAACTGCTTTCTCTATATTAGGTCGTTGAAGTGTATTATTTTTGGTCAAGGTCACACAGCAGTTTTGCTGTTCCTTGATTTATTGAAGCTTAGTTTAAACAATAGGAAATGTTCTTAAAAATATTCCTCACTGATGCATCAAAACACCACCACAACAATAGCAGCAGTTTAGTCATTGCCATGCTGGGCTCGTGTTTCTCAAGGAGAGAGTGAATAACTAGAATGGGACACTGAGAGGACAGACTTCAATTCCATAAAGCATCTAAATCAATTCTTGCTTTAAATCCTGTCATTAAGTGGGATTTTATGCACACAAACTTCAAACTCAAATGGTTGAAGGGAAAAAAACCTGTCAGTAAAGTAAGAATTTTAAAATTTTTTTTTTAAATTATACCTTATTGAAAAGTATCAGAAAGCAGTAGAAATGGGTTTGGAGGGGACCTCAACAGGTTCAACAGATCTCTTGCCTGTCCTGGCACAATTTCAGCTGTGAGTTAAAGTACAGTTAGTAAGAGCTGGCCAGGAGCTCTCCAAACAGGTCTTGGTCAAATACAAAGAAATACAATTCTGTAGCCCTAGCAAAAATACTGCATTGACAAAAATGAGCAGGTAAAACTGAAACTGCTGAGTAAGTCTCTAAAATGACTGCAATTACAGGAGCTGTGCACATGACTGAAATGGCCACAGAGCTCTGGGATCATCAGTGCAAATAAACACTAATAGGCAAGGACTGACAACAGCAAAATATTTCCGGAAAGCAAGTCAGTTTGTATTCAGCAAGAGGCAAAAGCCTTGAGCTGTAATTCATCTCCTTTCAAAAGTGCAGATGTTGCAGTGTTTTGGAAAAACAAATCATTAATGCCACCTGTAGATGCAGGGAGTGAGTTACAGAGGTAAAATGAGTTGTTTGCATTCATTTTGTGAGCTCATTTGAAAGGCAAATACAGACTCTAGGTGTTCATCTCCTGAATATGCCAGCCTGAACATTCACTCCCAGTAACTTGGGTTCCCTTTTCATTAGTACATTAGTCCTAATTCTGCATCAGTTCCTATTCAGTGAAGTAGCCAGGTACCAATCACATGGTATGGACTGATAAAAACCAAAATGAATCTTGTTTCTCATGCTTGGATTTTGTATTGATGTCAATCCCTACCTCAGCTCTGGTACCTCTACTAAATTAACAAGAAACTTGCACACAAATGAAGGGCAGTTCAAATCTGCTGAACTGCCACTGCAATAATGCAAGAAAATGAGACCTTTTTTTTTTTGTTTTTGTTACCAGGTAAGCTTTTTGCAATGCAAAACTAAAATGTAATGACCACTTCATTATGAAAATGAATTTAAGATCAGAAAACACAACTATAATATCCACACTAAGGGAAATACTGCCAAAGGAAAAGCTGCTGACTATTAAAATCCTCCAGTATTACGTTTTCCCTATACCTGACAATATGTGAAGTATGATGCATAAACACTTTTCTAAATAAAAAGTAAAGAGCAGTTGCCATGGAGACATCATGTGTTCCCTTGGGGCTTGAGGAAACACAATTAGCCTACAGGATGGTTTTCAAACACTTCAATTTGAACCTTCTGGAGTTTCAGCAATGTAGTCATCTGGTAAAATAATTCTTCGTGCTGCCTGTATTTTTTCAGCCAGTACATATGACTGTGTGTCCAAAAGTAATGATTGTGGAGGAATAGCTCTTATTCTGATATTTTAAACTGAATTTATACAAGTGAAATCTTCAGCTTTGACTTTTTATCACTAGATTAAAAAATACCACCAGTTAGCACAGAACTCTCCTTTTTTTCTCTTCAAACCTTTCTGATTTTGCAACAACCATAGATGGATTTGAATAAAGACATTTTGCTTTTATTTAAACTGTAAAGAAAACAGTATTTTTTCTTGGCTGGTATCCCAAGTCAGCTCTCATTAGAAAAGAGTAATCAACGATTTGTGGAGAGGAGTGTGTTTCATCAGATAAACACTCTGCTTCTGATTTGACACTACTCTCTGCTTGATTATACAGACTGAAGCTGAATTCTGAATTTCTGAAGCCTTCTATGCCTCATATCTGTGCATCTTGCCTTCATTAAGGGGTGCAGGGAAATAATTCTAATAACTTTTTAACCTCCATCTCTGTGGCATGGTATTATTAGCAAGGTCTTTGGAAAGAATGTGTGCTTCCAAACAGAAACCTCAAGAGATTAATCACTCAGGCTAAAAGCTGTTATGGGCTTTTAACACTCCAGATGAAATGAGCTATGCCTGATTGTTAGATCCACCAAAAGTCTTTGTATTTCTCATAATTTACACCTTCCTTTAATCGTCTGAACCTACTTCTCAAAGGAAGCCAATTAGCTTCAATCCATCTTTGCATGTCATTTAATATAAATAAAAGAAACACATATTTCTGCATAGGTTTTCAATGTAATGGCAAGTCCATCTCATTTTCTTGTCTTTAAAACAGGCTAGTAGGTCATAATGCTCTGATTTGAATACTCAAAGAACAGGTCTCTGGAAATAATCCTAATTAGGACAAATACAGATAAACTTTCTATTTGCACTCTGTAAAAATGTCATGTAACAAAATCTTTTGAGATCCTATGCAGAAAAACAGTCCTGATTTTACTACAATTAATTTTGAAGTGCAAATAGAATCTCAGAAGATGATTAGCAATTGTGCCACACAATTTTTTGTTTAACAGCAAGAATGATTAAAAACCACACAGAAAACAATTCACCTCACACATTAGAGTGTGTGTCCCTTAATGATCAAGCAGTCTGCCTTTGCTGCTCTGACTAACCCACTTCTGGTACCCCAAAGAGCACTGAAGGGCAGCACTCAGTGTTGACAGTCACCATCATGCCAAAGTCTGCCATTCAAACATTATTCTACTGATTAGCAGAAGCTGCAGAAAGTTTCAGTAAGGTATCAAAAAGGTAATAAACAGCTCAGGAAGGCAGAAGAACAGAGGTTTATGAAAAATTCAGTAAAGAGTAAAAATATACAACACTATGATCGCTACTTGCTTCTTGCCTATCTGTATCAGACATATGCAGGAAATCAAAGACCAAATATTTTCCTCTTTGACAGGAAAAATCTGATCAAAACAAATTTTCTCAATGAAAGCAAAGTGCCTGGATGCCAGAGATATAAACCAGTGCATTCACCATCAATAAAGGAATAATATTCCTTGAAATATTATTCAGGGAAAATATTAAACGGATATGCTGGAACAGAACAGTGACTTTAATATTGTGAGCAGCAATTTGGATATTCTCTTTAACGGATGTGTCATCTTGTCTAAAGCGACATATGTTCCAAGATAAATTATATCCAACATTTTAAAATACACATTTTCATCTCTTAGCAGTTAGACAGGAGTGCTGTCTTCCTCTTTAGTCTATTGAACTCATAAGATGCTTTTGTTTTCACTTTTTTTTTGTTTTACTTTATTGGTTAGTTCAATTTTTAAATTAGATAATAAAATTATTTTATACATTTACAATTTACTGCCATTTGAACATGTTCTTCACAAACCTGTCTGACAATTTTAGGGTGTGAATTAAAAGGCAATTTCAAATCCTTTTTGAGATGTATCTAATAAGTTTTCAGACCTAGTCATCAATGAAAACAGCAGAGATGAAGAGTGTCAGATAATTTAAAAGTGCATTTAAGGTATTCACATCTTATTTTCATGTGTCTAAGTCTATTAAACCATTGATCCCAAATTTACAGCTGTGAAGTTTTGAAAAGACAATTTGTGCGTCCAAACAGAAAATAGTGTGCAAAGAAAACAGTGTGCAAGTATAGAAAGCAAACATGAAATAAAATTAATTTCACAAAATGATAGATTGAAGTGAAATAAAATCCCAAACCTGTATATTCTAGCAGTAATTAGTTTTTGAGCACAGCCCAGTTCTTGGTAATATGGTAATAATAACCAAATAAATAGCAGTCCTTTTTCACCTGTGACTGCACATCACCTATCAAATGTACTGCTTGTTAATGAATCAAGTGCACAGTACTTTTTGATTTTTTAAAGATTCTGTGATTCTCTTAACTTACTCTTTTGGTAGGATCATACCAACTTTTATAAATAGAACTTAAATTTCAAGGATGATATTGAAGCATGGGATGCAGGAAAACCTGTTTTATGTATAAGCATATGCATGTGCAACCAGTAATTTTATCAAAGAATAATTTTTTCAAAGAGTTTGGCAGCAAGAATTCAAGTTTTTCTTTTTTTTTACAGACTGGGTAACAACCACTGATCTTGAGCAACATGTCTTTACTAAGCAAAATATCATATAGCACAGAAGGTCTACATGTAATTAATTCTGCCATCCATCTCGCTATCCTGCAGTGCTACAGACGCACAGTTTATTCACTTACCACAAAATTTCATCCCAGAATCTCAGCCTAAAACAGAAGCACTAATAGCAGTGTGAACAAACTGCTAAACAAGATTGGGTACGAATAAACATTTCTTCAGTTTCATTTATTTTCACATTTTCAGACAAGTGATAACCGAGAATAGATTTTAGAACATAACAAGCTGTAGTTTTGAGCGGCAGTCTTTAGAATTAGAAGTAAAATTCTCTTTATGAGAGAATTTATGTTCTCTCATAAAAGATACCTGTTTTTCAACTGCCACCAACAAAAGCTTAAAAACAGAGAAACCGCCTGACCTGGGGCACCAGCTATGCCAGTACCCGAATTTGGCTAACAGTGATTCCAGAGATGTACAAACAAAAAATGCTCCAACCTGAATCTTCAAAATAAGATTGTTAATCAGGTGACAGTACAAGCAGTAGGTAAAAGCATAAAAATTTATTATATAGCCTGCTGATTTACCAACAGGCCTGATCTTAAATCCTGCAAAGCTGATTGCTAGCCTCAGTGACAGCTAATGTAAAAGATGAGAGGCTTGCTAAGAAATGGAACCATAAGATGTAAATGAGGAGCTCTGTAGCCTAATTCTTCATTAGAGACCTCCTCAGAAAAATTATTCCTCCGTGTTTCTGCTGAAGTCAAGTTTCCTGATGAAGCACTGACAGTGTTCCCTGGAAGAAAACATGTGAATTTGCAAGCACTGTGGGAACTTCTCAAATCAGTCAGAAAATCCTGCTCCGAAAGCTTTAATCTTTCTCCTTGAATGACAGTCATGGTTCTGAGCTCTCATCTGCAAAACTCACACTCCTCTGTGAGTTGGGCAGAACAGGCTGCCAGCTGTGAAGGGCTCACTCATCTCTCTCCTGAAAGCTGCTCCTGTCTCCTCACAGAACAATGTGTTTGCAGCAGATTTAGCTGACCCCAGGCTCCAGCTCCATGCCTGTCCTCTGAAGAATGCACACAGTGCCACAGAGAGAGCTCACTGCCTTCAAAAGCACCCACGAGTGCTGACCAGAGCCTGGTGCTTTGCCATGTACAGATGACTGACTGCTGGAAAAACTAAAGGGCTGCTCTATGAAAAAATCTATAGAAAGCTTTAAAAACAATAGTGACTCTACTCTCAAAACAGAAAAATGATAGGTCTCCTGGGAAATACCTCTGACCACCTGCAGCCCCTCATTTCTTTTTTTTTTTTTCCCCCTTTTGGCTTATTTGTTTCTTTGGTCTGGGTTTTGTCAAACATCATAGCAAGGCAGCTTCTTCCAGCAAAACTACATTATGATGACTCAGGGGGTGAATTTACTGCTTGAGCCTTGGGATTACACAGTGAAACTCTGAAATTATGTATTAGCCACGTGGTAAAGTCTTCTTGAAGCATACCAAATGCACAAGTAAGCAAAAAATTGGGACAGTGTAGAAATCCTGTGGTTTTCATTTTTCTCCTGACATGTGTAATTGGTGGTGTACTGATAACCATTAAAAAACTCTTCTGAAAATGGATTCTGTATTCTAGAGCGAAGGCATCTGAGCCATTCCACCTAAGATTGATTTGTCAGCTCAGACATTTTTGACAATGCTGCTTTACATACACAAATTGCAGTTCTAGTAAATACTTTTGTATATTTCATTGAAATATTCTGCTTTGAATAAAATGCATTAGAGAAAGTTGTAATCTAAGCTACCTCTTTTATGTGATGTCAAGGTACTTGATTTCAGTAATATACTGGCTGTCTCCTGATAAAGCAAAAAGGCTTGACTTTATTTTGCTCCTGTTGAATTTTTATATAAAATATTGTAATAATCTATTCAGAAGATCTACTGACTGCAATAGAACCATATAATCATCATTAGGTTGCTATCCTCTAAGCAGTGTTATAATATCTGGTATGAAACACAAAATGCTTGTATAAGAGAGGACCAAAAACAGGAGAGAGAGAGAGAACTTTGTGCTCTTCCAGTGGGCTTGTTGACTTTACAGTGGTGATAACTGTAGTTACATACAAGCATTGAAGGAATTAGCAAAGACACAGGGGGTCATAGCCAAAAACCTCTCATTTTTCCATCCCACACATGCATTTTGATGAATCACTATGGATATGATCTACAACATCCTTTATTGTTTTCAACATGAACCTTCCTTCAGCATCTAGTCCAGCCAGAGAGCAAGGAACAGCAAAGCACAATTTTGCTTGGTGTGAGGCAAAGATGTGGGAGTTAAACACCTCCAGAAAGTTCTCAAACCTCTCTGAGAACAAGGGGATTCTCCCAGATTGAAGAAATCCTCAAAGAATACAGCACTGGCAGGTCATATTTAATGGCAGTTGTTTCTCACCCTCCTAGTACAGTGACAATTTAAGAACACGGTGAAGTATTTGGAGCCAGAAATGCAGCAAACACTGACTGTTCTCCTTGGAGACTGTGGTTAAGGACACCTTTAATTCCAGCTCATGCCAACCAGGTGCTGCTGGTTTTAGTCTTCAAAAAAAAGTCCTGAGTTCTCCTCAGAAAATGTAACACAGATAATCTCAAAGACCACTTCCTTTTCTTCCAGATGCAGTCTAAGCTGTCTCAAGCTCTGCCACAGATTAAGTACTTACATATACGATTAGGCCTTTCTATCTCTACACACATTTCTTTGTGCTTAATACTTCCCTTGCAAGTTATATTGCTATTCTCAGTGTTACTGAAATCTGTGCCTCCAAGAGTCATTTAGCCCTATCTACCTTTTCACACTGCTATAATAAAAAGTTCCAGTCCCTCATCTGCAATTCAATCATATCCATACCATTTAAAAAGAGAGGAATTCTGTGCCCCTCCTATATCAGTATTTTTTATGCTGTAATCCCTGCTGATATTTTAGAAATTAATCTCTCCCAGGCTGTTGGAATGTGAAAGAAAAGCACAGTTCTCATCCACTATCTGTGCAGAAAGTATTATTACCCTCCATACATTCATTTCTTTTTCAAACAAAACACAACAAGACTTTATCGTGGCACTGCAATATTATTCATACTCCAGTTATTTGATTCAATTTAATGTAAAGTGCTCCAAATCATTTTAGACTTGGATACTGAGATTCAACATGAAGTTAACTACTATTTTCTTTCGCTAAAGAGTGAAGCATGACTGCTTTGAAGCAGAAGCCTTCTTCTGTGTCAGGGTTCTAGAAGAAGAACACACATAGTCCAATTTTTCTAGTACAGAGTAAATCAGATGAACAGATTTCTCCTCAGATTTGGCACTCTAGGCAGGGAAGTAAAACAGTGGTGACTTTCCCAGAGTCATACCAAAGTCCATTATTTGACAAGGGTTTCAGCAAGCATTGCCATGTCTTGGGCTGGACAAACCTCTCCCTTCATGTTCCCTGCAGGCAGGAATGCTCAGGCCATGGATGTCTGCACAAGGAGTTTCTCCTCATCCCTGTCCAGAGTTATCCCTGAACATCATTTCAGAGGATAAGAAACCTCATGAGACTGCCAAGCCACACTTGGACTCTTTTGCTTGTGAAAGAAGGCAACAGGCAAGGACACAGCAAAGAACACTGTGTCCCAAGTACTACAGGCAAACTGAGCATGACTGGGGAAAAGCAAAACAAAAAACCCCAAAACCCCAAAAACCCCATGAGCCAAGGTAAAGCTAATCAGGATCCCTGGGCATCACCTTCTGTTCTAAAGTGTTCAGTTCGAATCCATGTTTATGACATTACTTTCTCTTCTGAAAATGGATTTCCTCACTTAGTGAGGAATTTCCTCATTTTTTTCTTAAGTCAAACACGACCTTTTAAATCTAAAACATATAGAATCTACATCAAATAACTTTTGTATCCCAAAGAACACGAACAAGATCTTATGAGTAATGAAATGGCCTAAAGCAACCAGAAAAAGGATACATGAAAAATGCATTGCTTCCCTCAAATATGCTGCAAATTTTATTTGTCTCTACAGCTCTTTCACAGAGTGAATTTATTCCCCACAGTGATATTTTTTTCCTCCGTCAGGAGTTATCAATTGCATTTTAAGTGCCTCATGTAACGGATATTCCATCATTTTCCATGAGAAGGTGCTCCACAGTCTAATAGCTGAAAATCCAGGAAACACATCCAACTTAAGAATGCTCTTTACTTGGTGCCTGCCCATATAACCTAGTAATTATTCTTTCTATGAAGTTTAATGCTCAGATGAACTTACATCTGGCCTCAGTCCTGTTAAAGGCTTCAAACAAACCTTAAAAAGGTGACAGGAGATGACAGGCAACATATTTCTTTTCACAGAGAAATACTGTATGAATTATTAATCTGACCCAGAAAAGATCATAATCAAAGACTAGCAGGGGCCCCTTGAGCACTGTTAGTGTGAAATTCCACCCTCTGAACCTTGGAGGCGTGGGGAATTCATATAGGAAGGAGCAGAGCAATAAAGCCAAACTGTATGTCACTGATAGAAAGTTTAAAGGAGCGTTGTAACATCTACTATGGTGTTATTTATATATAAATGTGGATATATTTTCAATTATTCCTCTATTACCATTTAAAAAAAAAAAGAGGGTGATACTTACAATCATTTAAAAACACTACTGAACAATTCCATACTTTTGAGGAGTAGGAAACCCAAAGAAAGTGTACCAGCAGAACTAAATATTTATTTCTTAATTACAGAATCTTTAGAATGAGCAAAACAATTACAGACATCGGGAGGGTTTTAGCTTTATTCAGTGCTGAATACATTAGCACTGTGGACATCCTCAGTGGTGGAAACTTCCACGTTGTGGCTTTGAGTGTGAAAAGCTAAGAAAAGAGATAACCAAAGATTTTAGCTTAAGCATGTTCAGCTGCTGTAGTAAAGTTGCCTCTACATCTGTCTGCTACAAAAGTGAAATACTGGTAGGTGTTGCCACTGTATTCCTCTTGCTGCTGGAAAGAAGAAGTTGGTTTTGATTACTATGTTTATGAAATAATCAGAGAAATTACCTAAACTAATCCTGAGTTTCTGACCTTGCTCAGGTGTTCTTAGCACAGCAAATCCTGCTAATACAGGACAATGAAAAATGCATAAAGTTCTTGTGATTAGAGGTACAGGTAAATAGAAGAGAGCAAAGGGACGACACCAGATTCTGGATCCTGCAATGCTTGACTGATCTTCAGAACATGTATTAAATGAAATATTTCATCGACTGCCTAAATGCAGGCCATAATCTCTGTAGTATCTTGGGTGGATAGAAACAAACAAAACAAAACCAAACCAAACAAAAAGTTTCTATCTACTTCCCTCAGAATATCACCATTGTTACACCTGACCTATACCAGTTTACAGCAGGGCTGGGGATGCCTCACAGTGCATTTGCTCAAAGCACACATGAGTTGCCAGCTGCCTCCTCATCCGAACAGGAACATCCAGTATCATGGAAAACATTGTGAAAACTCCAGCCAAAGAAACATGTTTACACCACATCTCATCTGAGAAAGTCATGTAAGGCCAATCTCTTATCCCAGCAGGCCTGAGATCTACAAAATTTTCAAAAGCTCTAATGAAATGCAGAACCTCTGCTCCTGCTCCCATGGGACACACACACAGCTTAGCTCTTACAGGACCCCCAGGCTAGCTCAGCCTGATGTACATTATCATTGTTTGTACTACAGATATAGCATTCATTATTTACACTACATATTTAGTCAGGTACACATTCCCTTACCTTTAAAATAAGCTTCCCATTTAATTAATTTCTCACTGTTTCCATCCACATGCTTCCTCACAACCAGATTTTGAAAAGAAGATTTTGCTCTGTAAATTCAACAACAAAGGGCAGGGTTGTGTATGAACAAGCCTCATTGTCCAGAGAAAGGAAAAATCCCACGAGCCTCTAAGTGAATAAAACACAAACTAGTAGAGAAAACTTGAGAGCAGACAGCAGTTTTGAGCCAGCCAAAACTCGGACCCTTCCGTTCATATTGCATTAATATGAAACCTTGTTTGTGTGTATCTAAATCATCCCCATATTCCATATGGTTTTGATCTGGAATGTTAGAGGGGGCGTACTTTGACATTCCTTATTACAATGGTTTCTGAGCACTTCACAACCCTTTATAGGGTCATTTTCTAAGTACTTTCACAGAGGGGAAGAGGCTCCAAGGTACAGAAATAGGAGACTGCAAGTACCTCACTGTCTTCTTGAAAGTGTTTTTTCCAAGTGATTCAGAGCTGCAGCATTAAAATCTGCAGCACTCCAAGAGTGCAGCATTCAGGTGAGCATGGCTCTCATTCTCTTGTCCTAATCCCTTTTTCATGAATGGTACCAGAAACCTTTAGAAGACAGGACCCATGAATAGATGTGAGTGTTTTATGGATATTATTAATTTACTTACTGAAGGGTGTCATCAATGTTTTTGTTGCTTTAGTTGCTCAGGAATGCTCTATGCAAACATAAGGACTGATCCTGGAAGGTGCTGACTGGTGCTGATCCAACCTATCACAAAAGGGCCAGGATACAGTCTGATCCCAGTAAGAACATGGGTCACAAAATGTTTGTTCAGCTGGCACAAAAAGAGTTCAGCAACTTCTAAGATTCATTTTATAATTTTATTTATTTTATGATATTTATTTCTGACACAGAAGTCTCTGTCTTGTAGGAAGAGAAAGCCAATCTAAATAAGACACCAGCCTGAACATTCCTGGCACACAGCTCCTGTGCACACTTCCCTTCCCAGGCCTTGCACAGCCGCTTTTTCTGACAGCCACTGCTCTTTAGTAATTTTTAAATCATGAAAATTGCTTTTGGAGTTCCAGTTCCAGACACTGATTTCCCAAATACAAGGTTTCTGAACTAGTTTTGTGTAGAACTAACTCTCAACCATGTTATGAGATTTATTCCCCAAGATCTTTCTAACATAAAGGGAATTTATTTCTAAAGGAATATGCTGCAGATTATGTATAGACAGAGACAACACAGCAACAAATGCAAATTAAACATTCAGAGGCATATTGCTGGCAGAGGTTTTGGGATTCTAATATAACTTTTGCTTCTAGCACTTTTAGACAGGAACAACAAACACCAAGCCAAAACTCATTGCTATTGATTGCAACAGGTTCAATAGTACTTGTAAAGCTGAATATCCCAGCATCTTTATAGTCTCCAAAATATTTAAAAGCCATGTGAATTCCAGTGATTACATAAAGCATTCTTTAAATTTGGAATCAAATTCATCTGGGCACTTATGCCTGAAGTATCTGATATAAATTCCCATTGAGCACAAGAAGCATTCCAGAGGAACTGGCTGTGTTGGCTTCATAATCTAACCATGAGCACTTTTGGAGAGCACTTTATTATTTCAGATATCACTTTTCTCAGTCACATATCTTTGGCTCACTTCAGCTACTCCTGCAACTCTGGTGGAGCTCAGACTGGCTCTGGGAGAGGTCTGCAATCCCAGCTGCAGCTGCCTCAGGCCTCACAGGCGTGTTTAACAAGAACCTCAGTGTTCTCTGAAGGTGCCCAGCCTCAAACTCCTAAGGGACCATCCGTCACGCCTCCTAATCAGGGCTGTCACCTTCCATCTGATCTCAAGAAGGTCTCTAAAAGCCACTATTTGTTAGCCTTCCTGCAAAATACTCAGAAACCACATTGAATCCCAGACCTTGTTTCCTGCACTCAATTCCAAATTCAATTTCCCTTAGCTTTGCCCAGACAGACACCTACAGAAACACAGCTGTTCCCAAGCTTTTTCATCCACAGCCTTTGGGAAAAAAGGCTCCCATTCTCTTACTATCACTTTCGGTAATCAGCTAATTGATTTTTAGGAGCAGTTCTTCTAATAGCTATCTGCTACCAATCTCTTCTAGGGCATCTGAGAAACCCAGTGTGCCTGAACAGTCCCATAATTTAATTACCTGCTTTCTGCAACACAGAGCCAAGCACAGGCAGAGGCAATATCACTGCTCTCTGTCCTCTGGCCACCCACAAAAAAACCCTGATCCATTGGAAATGTTTGCAGCAGCACACCTATCCTTGCATCCATTCCCCCAGAAGACCTCATACGGCCAGAACGGTTTGTCAGTGATGTCAGTCTCCACACTGGTCACGTTTTGCAAGGGGAAGTTTGCAGGGTTGACACAAAATTTGCCAACGTGCACCTTTGTAGCGGTGCAGGTGGCTGCAGCTACTCTTCGCCCTGAGGAGAACTCAGATAACCAGCTGTGGAGGCTAGCAACCCAAGCTTAGCATGTAACTTTCAGTCATGGTGAGAACCCATGATTCCCTTGTTTTGTCTTTTGCATGTTTTCCCCTGACTGGTTAATATTTTGGCCTCTTGTTTTATGTATGAAGTTACGTATAGTCATTTTCCTTCTTTAATATGTTTTAGTTCTAGAAAGTTCCTTGTTCCTTGACGCCCCATTGGATCCTTCCCTGAGTCCCTCCTATGTGTTGTTCCCATTGGTTCCCCTCCTGTCAATCCCACCTGCTTGTCTCTATCCCATGGGCTGAGATCCCTTTCCCCACCTATTCTGCACCCAGTATAACATCCCTGGGCCCTCCCACCAATTGGCCTCTTCGTCCATGTCTTTTCACAGGAATAAACCTGCGTGGAACACATATGGAGAGTCCCCTCTCTTTACTTCTTTGTCTTCACCCACCTGCTTGCAAAACAGCGACAGGAAGATACGGCCCCTTTTGGGTGAGGAGCTCTAACCCGTTTTCATTGTGTGTTGGGCACTGAGTGCCGCCTTCCAGAGGGGTTTCAGCGTTGACCTCTGGGCTTCTTTGTGTCGGCACATGAGGGGTAAACCCCCTTCTGCCAGCTCCCAGTGGCTGGAAACCCCTCCACACTTTCTCCTTGTGAGATAATGGGAAAACAAACACACGGAGCGTCTCAGAGCCCGCAGTCGGGGATGCAGGTGAATGTTGGGGAAGTCAGCTGGAAAAGTGGTTTTGAGGTAAAAAGCCCATGGGAAGAAACTTGTTAGCTCTCAGTTTTCGTTTCTCTCAGTTGATATGTTCTTTGGTTTTTCTCCTTATCTCACCAGAACAGAGATAACAGCACGGTCGTGCAGGGAAAGACAAGGAATTAACAGTTCTGAAAATGCTGAGATCATCATTCAGAACTGCAGAAAATTCTTCTGTGATATCTCAATCTTCAGCAAAAACTCATTATTGAGAACATAATTGCAAGCCAATTGCTAATCATCATCGAGACAGAATACAAAGAATGGGGTAAATCATTGTGGCCACTAAAGTAAGTTAGTGTGAACTATGCATTTCTAACAGATTTTCAGTGAACAAAATCCAGCCAGTATAAAAAGCTAAATAATCACTAAGTTATTAATAGTTTATGAAAATATTCTGTTTATGTAATGTTCTATTACTTTCAGCTGATGAATTTTTAAATGGAAAATATTTAATCGCCTCCCTGCCACAAATGCAGCTATTTTTTTTTGCCCAGAGGCAGGTTATCTCAAAGGATGTACATAGGCAGAGACTAACTCACATAGGCACATGCTCACTGGTTTCTCACAGAACCCTTTAGTTTTGGTCCCTTTCCTCTGTTGCTCTCAGTAAAAGTAGACTGCAGCCTCCAATCATTCCAATTTTTCCGTTTATGGCAAATACGAGCTTCCACATGTGCTCTCCAGTTATTTCATGGATCATCTTTGGCACTAAAAGGAGTTGAAGTAAACTCTTCAGTATGAACGGTATAGTTGGGTTTGGTTTCCATGCTGAAAAACAACACACGGAGAAAAAGGTTCATGCACATATGAATAAGGTCTGATGGAGTAGTCAGGAATTTCAGAGATGAAGCTGCTCATCTATAATGATTATAATGAAATATAATGAAAAATGGTCATTTTTATACAGCTGCTTTGACCACACCTTGGCCTTCAAGCTATTGATTTGTGCCCCAAAATCTGTGAATTTCTAACCCAAATATTTGGTCAGATTCTGTTTTCACGGCCCCTCTGACTCTGAAATCCCTGGGAGTCTCTGTGCCAGGATTTTTACAGCTAACAGCATTCCTGCTACTTAACTTGCATAACCTTCTCTGTCTTGTTTTATAATATACATTTAAAAGACCCAAAAAAGCCCCCATAATTTATGACAGTGTTGAGAACAGCTAGAACAGGAAAATGCTAACTACATTTCTGTTCTTGTTGGTGAGCAGAACTTAAGACGTTTATTCCTGCCTCTTAGACGAAAGTTGTTAAGAACCTTTCTAACTTTTTTAACGTACATGAATTTGAATTAATTTTATTTCTGATTCCTAGTGCACTTCTTCTGTTCAGGCTTTTTGTGGCAGAAGTGAACGAGCACTGGTGGAATCTAGTGGTGATGGAAGGCATATTAACTGCAGTTGATACTAGAAATAGTACAGGAAGGCAAAGGCAGTGACAGATTTATGCCAGATGAAACAAGACAGTGCTTTGGTAATATATCTCAAGATATGTGCCATATGTATATGATAGCAGTTTATTTACCTCACTATGTTTTAATTTTCACATTTACATCATTCAATCTACCAGTTCAAGTTCAGTACTATGATCAGGCAGTAAAAATTCTGTGTTGGTAAATGGTAGAAAAAGGTTCTTCTGGATTTTAGAAAGCTGCTCTGCACTGACCAGACATGCCAGCTTGTACCAAATAGTCAAAACATAGATTCATATACCACTGTAGGAATTCTCATTATATACTAGCTCACCAAAATGATTCTTTTTGTGCCTATCCATCACAAAATGAGAGCAGGAACTCTCTAGACCCAAAGAAAGAACATTTGACCAGTATGTTTGGATCATCTCAAGACCCCCAGAGCCAGTTTACTCTTTCCTGCAACTCAGTCCCACTGGCACACACCATCCTGTGTCACAGGAATCTGGATCTATCCAAATTGCATGTTTGATCAGGACTTCTGATTCTGGCAGGCATTTCTTTCTCCATGGTCCTCACTGAGCCTTCAGGTTCTCTGATGTCCTTTGACAGAAGAAAGAAAGGAAGAGAACTCTGGAAGTTGTGACAGAAAACAGGATGTAGCACCAAGATTTTAATGAATGAACATCCTGATGGGGGAAGAAATAAAAATTTTCTCTTCTTCAACAGAGAAGCTGCTGAACTCTGCCCTCCTGGAGCTGTTCCAGACTGTGAATGGCACAGTTAATACGTGATGTTTCCATTCAACTGCACATTACCTTCCAAAATGAGAATGGTCACACCATTGCTCAGAAAAATTAATGAGTGTAGCACACAGAACTTTCTCAGCAGCTACCAAGTTATTCAGGAACTTGTTACTGAAAAAAAAATCAAGGCACTGCTGAATCTAATGATGTCAGTGATGAACCTTCCCAAAGTTAAAAGTACAGAAAGAGCACATGAGAAGGAAAAATTAAAAGAAAAAAGGAAGGAAATCAGGGATGCTCAGTGCTTGCTGACTTGTATTTAAAACACTACAAAATTATTTGACTACAACACAGCACTAACACCAGTACAGTCTTTAATTGACATGAATACAGATAATTATACAAATTTGCAATTGCCATAAATTGAATGGAAAAACAACCCCCTGATGCAGGAAGGAATTATAACTTGATTTATCAGGCTTAATTTAAATAAAAGTAGGAGTAGAGTTTAATGCTGCTGTGGAGTAATTCTCTTAAAAGCTCACAGAAAAATTATTCTGTAAAGAGATTGTGGAGTTTATGTGGGAGAGGAGTTGAATGAGGGAAGTCACTTGCAAACTTGCAGAAGAAAACCTGCAGAAGTGCACCAAATTGCTGCACTTCAAAAGAAGCATCTCAAATGCCACTTCAGCTACACCATCCAGACTCATGATTCCAACTTACTCTGGAGATCTCAGTGGGATGCTGGAAGTACACAAGGACACAGATGCTCAGAGCATCTTTACATACACCTCTGTGTATTTTTAGAGGAAGTACTGAAAGCCGTAAGAGTTCATGGCACCATGTTG
The DNA here is from genome assembly GCF_017639235.1 of Corvus kubaryi. NCBI lineage: Eukaryota > Metazoa > Chordata > Aves > Passeriformes > Corvidae > Corvus > Corvus kubaryi. The sequence continues at coordinate 1,842,676 of NW_024581126.1, read as the reverse complement.
TTCTGTCTGCTTGGATCTCTGCTTATCAAACAGCACTAAAGTTTTTACTGGTTCTGCCATGAAAAAACATCAAATTCCTGCTAGCTGGAATACCATATCTAATGACTGCAATGATGACACAAAGTTCACCACTGCAAAATATATTTTATTACATTCACACACTTCAAAATCCAAAAAGCAGAATCCACGTGCTTTTCATCTAAAAGTACTTTGAGTTGTTTTGATGGTGAGTTATTTTTCAAGGACTACCATAAACACGCAATAATTACAGATATCGCTGGAAGTGCTACTCACCTGCACTTGCACACAATTTTTCAAGCAAAGACAAATGCAAAAGCAATCTCTGTATTAGAGTCAATGGGAAATCTGAAATCTGAACCTAGAGCAGGTAACCAGAAATTAGTTTTAAATCAACAGCTTATTTTAAAAAGCCAGAAGCTTACAAGTATTTAATGCTTTACACTGATTAAAAAAGAAAAGACAGTGGGAATCCACTGCACAAAATTCCAGCTTTAGCCACAAGGGAGTGAAGTGCAGTTGCCTGACAGTATTTCACAAAGGATTTGTCAAAAAAAAAAAAAAAACTAAAACAAAAAAAGCTTTCCCTTCCCTCCAAACAAACCTTTTCTCAAAAGATGCTAGCATGTTCTAATGAAATAAAATAGAATTTCAACCGTTACTATGACAGGACCATAACTCAAGGTAATACAGATAAATTGGATAAATTATATGAAATTAGTGATATGACATTCCTTGAAGATAATAACTAGTTGTGGAACTGTTTACATTTTATGCTCCAAAGTTGAGCTAAAATCTCATTCAGCTTAGAATTCTTGTCTCAATATAGCACCATTTACTTATGAAAAATCAAGATAAAAATATTTTGCTACTCCAATAGAAAATTACAGTTCAGTCATCTACAAGTGTTTCCAGCTAGAACTGACATTATGGAAGGTCACTTTATTTTACCTCCAAAGAAACTGTACAATTTGCATGTTTTAGGCTTATTTGTTGTTATTTCTGCAACAAGCTCTAGTTTTTCTCAGCAAGTCACAGGCTGAATAATCAATTTCTCTTCTTCTTCCACAAAAAGCTCAAGGCCTGTCCTGATCTGGTTTCAATTCTGTTTAAATATTTGGATTTTCTCATCTGTGTTCAGTAGTGTCAACCTATAACTCTCTTGCCTTTTCCCAAAACCGTGAAGACCCAGCGCATACTCAGAAACTTTTGGGGTTTTTTTTTGGTGATGACTGAGGTATACAATGTAACACATGATAATCAAATGGAAAATCAAATAAAAAACCATAATTTACTCAGCAGTCTCTAAGGGATTGTAGCACTGGTAAGACACAGTGAGTGGAACGTACTGAAAGCTTCAGCATGTACAAATTTTCCCATTGTGACAAATGCTCTTTCTGCGCTTGATGATGATTCCACATTATATAAAGTCTTTTCATTTCCCCCATTTAAGTCTCTTTTATTCAACACTACAGAAGGAATTCTTTTCTGCTTGGTTTTCCGTCAGCCTGAGGGATTTTGGAAGATCATAACCACTGAGGTTATTAATCGGACAGCATTATTTACAGACATGAAGACTGAACCGTTCCACTGCTGAAGCACAATTACTGGAAATCTGAAACAGTATGATGGATTTCTATTGCACTGCACAGCCTCACTAAGTAATGCTTCTATGGAGATTGCTTCTTATCAAACCGTGGTGTAAAACTGTGAGTTTCCACTGTAGAATTGAATAATTGCACTCCAAAATCCACACACGGGGTCAGCAGCAACCCCGTGTCCAGCATCCAGTCATTTTTCTTCAAAGCTCAAAGTTTCTTTCACTGAAATGTCTAGAATTTTGGATCTTAAGCATTCATGTCTCACTTTATTTTTCATGTCATACTTTGAGCTTTGACTTGCTATTTCTGTCTTCAATGCATTACTTGGCTATATAAATCCAGGGAATAAAATTTATTCTCTAATATGAAGTTCCCTTGCTTCTGTATTTCTTCCTCATAACTACTTAAGGCTTCAGAGGTGGCAATACCAGAAACAAGTAATGATTGTTTCAAGTAGGGAATTAGGATCAGGAAGAGAGGAATTCCAAAGAAAGATGGATTTCAAAGCTCTGCAATTGAGTGGGAAGGCCAGCTCTTTTCGGTGAAGACAGTGTCCCTTTTGTACCAACAACTGTCCTTTACTCCATGCACAGTAATACCATTAGTGGGGTACTTGGAACTTCTGGAAGGGTGACGGTGCATAAGTTTGTTAAAGCTGGTTGGTTATAGAGCAGCACAGGGGTAAGAGCATCCCCTACAGATTATTACTCTCATTATCCTTCAGTGTTCATTCCAATTGTTTGCTCCTAGAGAAGACATTGGGCTGCACATGGACTCTAAGCAATTTTAATTGATGGCAGTGATTTTATGACTACCTGCAGTAAAACCAGTAATTTACATCAGTAGTTTAATAGTGCTGGTCTTATTCTAGTTTTGGAGAAAATGAGGTGTGACCACTGGATGTATTGAGCAGATCTGGCTACCAGGATCTTCATGGAAATCTTAGGCTCTGAATTAATCTGATGGCCCAGATTCAAACCAGGGTGAATTCAGAGGCTATGGCAATCATCACGAAAACATCACTGGCACAAATAAAGCATGGAGAGTCCAAAAGTACAAAGATGAGGCCACAGTGTTTATAATGTGCATGCAGCCTTGACCTGGAGGGACCAAAATAGCATTGCTCATCTGTAGCTTACAAAAAAGCTAGAATCACTAATTAGGAGAGAGTTGCAGAGCATATTTGAAGTAATAACCTGAAAGAGAATAGCCAATATGGATTTCAAAGGGAAAATTTTTCTGCACAAAGATGGTCATAAAAGGTTATGGAGCTGATTATTGCAGCTCATTCAAACCGTTTGATATTCAAAAGGCATTTGATGGCACATCTCCTGCTGAAAGCCATAGAAAAAATAAATTTGGGTCACATCGAAGGAAATATCCTATGGTGAGGACTAATTGCATTCATCTTTTATTTATACATGGAAACCTCATAAAACATTCCCTACCCCAGTGACATCCAAACACTTTCCAGACTGAGCTATATTTAGGACTCTGCTCTACTCCCTGGAGAGGGAGGTTCTGCCACACTCTAGGATCTGGCTCACTAAAGATCCTGAAATTCTAAGAGCAAAGGGATGCACTGGCTGTTGTTATAAAAAATGTAAATTAGTGGAGTTTCACCTTACCTAACCCATCACATCTTTCTGTTGACTCTTGCCTGACAGAAAATAGCATTTTTTGGGCGGACACGGACTTTTTATCCTGGCTTCCCAAAAGCAGGGTCACATTTCAGAACCTGAATGTCTGCACATACTTGTGCAAATGCTGCTGCTGTGCTCCAAGCCATGACTTATCATCATCAATTACCAGCACGTTCCAGTTCCAGTGACTCCATCCTTGTGCATCCCAAGCAGGATTGGCAGGATTCCAGGCATTTCAATGTCATTCCCCCTCACAGACATTGGTTTAACCAGGTGCAGCCTCTGTTTCTGTCATGTTCTTTCAGCAGACCAGGTTTTTCTGCTTCCCCCCTGCAATGTGTCTGTTATTTGATCAGACCATTAATATCTTTCTCAATTTGTCATTTTACTAAGGATCGGTGTTACAGAAAATCATAGAAAAATTCTGTTCTTTTTCTCATTCCATACAACCAGTTATGAACAGGAAGGACTGTGGGAGCTGAAGCAATTCCACACTTAGAAAGAATATTAAGCACTAAAACTTGAAGACTTTTTCCAAACCATTTCAGAAAAAATGAGTTTTTATTTGCACACAAATGAATTTTTGAGTGATTTCATCAGAGCTGCTGTGTATTAATGATGGAACATTTAATTTTGGCATTTTGAAACCAAGGGCCTTGAGGTTTTTTTTTTTAATGGAAATTTGAAACTGAATTTCATTACAATTAATGATTGGAAAAAAAAAAGAAAAAAAGAAAATGAAAAAACCTTTAAGTATGTCTTTGCTATGCTAATAAATTAATATGCACGAGCCTGCTGGTTGGCCCTCAGGCCACCTGGCATGGAATGGCTCATGTCACACTAATAAACTCTCTTCCCTGCCAAAACAGGCTGCATTCAGATGGCAGAATGGGAAGGCTCCTGACCAACACTGATGCCTGAGACCTGCCTGGCTCCTGTTTGGGAAAGTGGCAGTGAGGTCAGGCCAAAAGTGAGCAGGAGACCTTTTGAAGAGTGTGACAGTACAGAAAATAATATTCTGATAAACACTGAAGTTCCTTGGTGCTGTTCAATTTACTAGAATCAACATATCCTGAATGCTTTTGAACTGAGAAATTGGTTCTTTGTAGATAAATACCTGTACCTTGCACACCAAGATCAGGTATTCTAGACATATTTAAGCACTGCTAACATGAAACAGAAGTTGCACAGGAATCAATGGCTCAATGGAGTTTGGGACTCTAGGGGTCTAAAAATTTCATTTTAAATGTCCTGTGTCATGAGGAAGGCTTGGAAAAGGGACAATGGCAACACAGAAGTCCTCCTACTTCACTTCCTCACGTAAGAGTTTTGTTATGGTGTTTTTTAAGGAAAAGAGGAAACAGTCAGTTAAGAGCACCAAAGTTGCTGTACCAATTCTGTTAGTTCAAATCACTGTGTCTTTTGAACAGCATCATAGACAAGGCATGAGGCTCTTTTCAACTAAGAGGGAAGTCCTAAAGTTGAGCTAAGCCTGGTTTTAAACTGTAGAAACATTTTCTTGCTCACTGAAGGTCAGGAAAATATTTTAGGCAGCGTTTAGCCCTCTGTAAAACCTGTGAATGCTGCTTGTGCCTGCCCTAAGGAAGAAAGGCTGAATGGGACAGGAAGAGAATGCAATGCTGCTTCTTAATTTTGGCTGCCTATAAACCTAGCCAGGATCCAGCTGTAGACTTTCAACACCAATGCACTGAGTTTTATGAGATATCATCACAACCCATGAAATGCTTCTTCACCTCTACCTTTGAAAAAAAAGTGCCTCTAAGATCTCCAAACTCTCACACAACACTTTAGATCTGATTCTATTACAACCACTTGCAACAGCAGATAAAACAGCTCATACAGATAAAACAGCAGGGCTGGAGCAAGACCATTCAACAAATTTCAGCCCCCTGATATTATTTAACTTCCAGATACATTTTACTCTCAACAATTAAATCTTGCTGTTTGTTTTAATTAAACATTCTCTTTGCTCATTAAATGAGGTTAAAAAATTACTTCATCTAACAAAGCTCAGCACAGCAAAGGATTTTTCCCATGCTAACAGCCCTAATCTTCCATCTCTTTAGAAGCTATTTTTGCTTTTCAGTTCTTTCTGATGAGCTTTTCAAAAGCACCAACTTCAAAATCTTCCCTTCTGCTACCATCTTTCTGTGTATATTAAACACTACATATACACAATATGATCACCTCATTCACAAACTCTGAAATGTTTTGAAAGGTTTCAGTATCATAATTGGAGCCCCAAGAGCCTGCAGGATAAAGTCTACCTGTCCCTAAGTGGGACAGGTAGAGAAAAGAATCTCCTAGCTCAATGTGGTGCATTCAGGATTTGGTGAATGGTCTTGATCCCGAGATCCTCATTCAGAAAGCAGGCAATTATTGCTGTGCTGTGTGGACTGCATCAAGGAATTAGGTGAATCAGGCACCTCTGTGTTAGAAGTTTCCTGGGAAACCTGCCAACAATCCCTTCCTGAAAGACTATTTCTTACCCAGTTCTTTCATTCTGACATGTCTTGTAATTGCTGTTCTGTGACCCTGTTCAGTTTTCTGCATCAACTGGGATGATAATATTACCATAACAACAAGCCTCTATCTAATGAGACCAATATTCAAAGGTTATTTCTTGTCTTGTGACAAATCATAGGCTGTCACTGCTTCCTTTTTCTGCAGTGACAGAATATTGGGACTGACTTCCAAGTTTTCTCATCTTGGGAAGTTTCCTGCTAACCCTAAAATGTCCTTAAAAGGCAGAGCCCAGTGCTCTGCTCCAGCAGGGAATAGAGGGGACTTCTGCTTGCCCTCGTGAAAAGATCAACTGCAAGTCATTATCATAAAGAGCCGAACAACAGAACCAACAGATTAAGCCAAGTGAAGCCTTATTTACTCCAGAATAACTTACAGCGTTGTCAACACTAGATAGCAGAGACTATAGAGATCTGCCATAACAAACCATGGGCCTTCCCAGCCAAAGCCCTGATGCATTTCGTGCTCTGACTTTGATGTACACAGAGACTTGTGAAAGGCAGTGAGAGGTCAGAATGAGCTGGTGTGCCAAGATCATAAGAAAGCCAGTGTGCAAACTGAGATTTAAATGTAAATTCCTTGGGTTTGTAGTGGTTCCTGTCTCCTGCAGCCTGCCTCTGTCTGCTGGAAAGGATGTGCCTGCTGCATGGGGCACAGAGCTCACAGCTGGTGACAAGGGAAGAGATTTCAGATTTATTAGCTGTCTTGCTAGATATGTCAGTATACTGGTGGTGATCTGACTGATAGGATTGTGCCTGAGAGAAGGACTCCAGAGAAAATTGGGATTTGGGCTGTTCACATTCTAGTCTCCCAGCACTCTCCAAACTCAATTCAATGTTTGAATCTTTACACACTCCACACTCCAGAAGAACCAACCTGAGTGGCAGCTGCTGCATTCATTTACTTCAATAGCAGCAAAGCTGAGAAGGGATGCAGAATAACAAAAGACAAGTAAAAAATTGTGCAAATGGTGCCATCACAGAAAAAGAAAGAAAAGAAACTTCATATAGCTCGATTTCATCTCCACTTATATTGAAGTGAGGGCTCCTAAAAGAGACACACAAAAATATCTGGAGAAGGATGGAAGCGGCTTACTGAAAGAGGATTTGTAAATAGCAGGAGAGTAATTTTGGCTTCGTTGTCTCAATCTTTAATCATAAAGCAGATTTTTTTTTTTTTTAATGTTCCTGTTGAAATTCACAAAAAGCTTTTATACTGAACAATTCATTCTTGTATCAGAATTTTTGTTTGGTTTTATGTAGATTTTGTATTGGCTGTGTACACTTAAAATACACCAATATTTCATATTGCAAGGGTAAGAGGGAAAAGCTTGCTACTCTTCTAGCAAAATCAGTTAATTCAACTTGACTGTACAAGAATTTAAAGTTAAGTGTGTTACATAAATCATTATAATATCAAAGACAGGAGAAAGAAAAACCTCACTGGATCAAGGTGGTATAGCAGATTTAGCATAGAAACAGTATGAAAAGGCATAATATTCATTTATTAATAATGTTCCTAGAATCTTTCATGACATTTTGGTCCCAATCATGCAACTGAAAGTTTTGCTGCAAACTTTGGTGAGTCCAGATTTGACTTTCCCTGTTTCCTTTCTCCTCCCCTTCAGTCCCACCTATTACCCAGAAAGATAAATACTCACAATAATTTCTTGACTCTATGCATTTCAAAGAAATAAATATATATTGAAGCTTTGCTACAAGGAATTTATTTTATTTTATCAAAAAGTAACATAGAATTTTTTTAAAGTGCAAATATAAAACTATTTAAACATGTGAAAATATTGCCCATTTAGCCTCATAAATATTCTGGAGCAGAACTAATGTATTCCAGTGACAGAAAGCTTAAATCTAAAATATAAAAAATTAAATACCTCAATGTGAACTAATGAACATTGTAGTTCCATCCAGTACATGTTATCTAAGATTTAACTTCATCAGGAGAACGCAACACGCATGACCTTTAAAAAATCAACTTATAAATACTAATTGGAGTAAGTTGTGTAGATATGTATGTCTGGCTATGATGAAAATTACCTTCCCAACCATATCCTGATGGAATCTTCCCTCTTTTCAGGCTTTCATATCTTGGGCTATGCCCTAATCCTTCTTCAAATGTGGCAGTATCAGGTTTCTAAGTTTGAAATAGTGAAGAAATTGGTGATAAAAAACCTCAAAATTATTTAATCAGAACAATGAACACATAATGTTCTGCCCTCTCAGCTATCAGTCTTATGCAGCACCTCTCTGATATTCTGTGATTTAAGAGAGAAAAAACTGCCTGCGACTGGAAACCTGAAACCATTAAAGAGGGTAAGGTTAGCATGAGTTCTTTCTACATAAAAAATATGTTGTCTTTTTATCATATCCCAGCAAACTCTAACAACCCTCCAATAGCCAGGTCACAGTTTGAGTTGGTTCATGAATTTTGGTTTTCAAAGTTTTCCTGAGAGATCTCAGGAAAGAAGGAGGTGCTTATAAATAACAGCTACAGCTAAGCTACAACTAAGCAGCAACTTTTTTTTTAATAATGGTAGTGTTTGGTCCATGATAATCTATCAGTGGAAGAAAGATAAACTTTGTGGGCAGAGGTAGTATCTTTTATTTCACCAATTAGCAAAGTTCAGAAAGACAGCCTGGCAAAGATGGGTGAGCATTGCATGACAGCTTGTTTACTTTTCCAAATGTATCAGCTTCCCCTGCAAGATTTCCCTCTCAGTTAATGGTTTCATTACCAGTGATGATTTCATCAGCTTGGCACCTGTCTGTTCCATCCATTGCCAATGAACCCTCTCTAGGCAGTAAGGGAAGACTCTGGCCCTGAAGCAACCATTTAAATAAATCTGTCATTTTCGTTTCTATGGAAACGTACATCTGGCTGCTTTCCCAAGCTGATAGCCAAGTTAGCCTCCCAGTCATGTTTTTTTCTTTTGGTATCTTCCTCTTGAACATTGCAAAGATATTTTACTCTCATGCTCACCTGTTTTGGAGGAATTCTGCTACAGCCAGTTACTTGCCTGTTAGTCCTGGCTGGTGTTGGTTTAACCTTGATTGAGTTAGCAAATCTCTTTCTGGCTGACAGGCACAGTTCATCACACAAACCCCACACAATACAGTTCCTGCCCTCTCATCTGACTTAGCCTGTCAAAACCCCATCCGTTTTGCTGCCTCACTTGTCAAAGATCTTCTATGATGTTGAAATTTTTTACTTCTTGATTTTTAATAACTGCAGGCTCTCCATACTGAATTTTAAGTGCTACAGATCTTTTTGGTTAATGAACTTTTTCTCTACCTTCTACATAGGCATATTCTCCAACCAATATCTATCCCAAAAACTCAGGTGAGTTTCTGGAAGCCTCTTGACATACCAACCAAAATATGTTCCAGTAACCAAGAACCAAATACATCCATTCACGCACTAACTGCTAGTCTGAAAATTTACACCAATATTGCATTAGTTTTCCTGTTTACTATAGCTGATAATGTGTCAAGAGAGATATTTTCTTACATATTTCCATACCTAATGGTTGCATTTCTCAAATACAGTCTTGGGATCATCTGATCTAATTCCCATGACTTTATTTGCTACATGAATGACCATAGGAGGTTTATCATGAACTTCCTCATCCAGGACCTTCATACAACAGACCAAGAAAGAGGAGTTCTAAAATTAGAGCTGGTTTGAAAAGCTTTCAGATAAAAATTAGCTAACAGACCAGTCCTTGTTACCTACAGTGCCAAATGAACATTGCCATCCAGTTGGTATAAACCTGAAGAACCTCTCACTTTGATCCTCAAAGTATCTGCCTGTGCCCATCATGAGAAAACATGAAGAAATCTTCTGCAGTTTTAAAATTCTGCTACTGGCACAGGAGCATTTTCTTCATCAGAAAGTGTACAGTGTCCACAAGAAAGGGCCTTCAACCCATGGATCCTAGGTGCTGCTGCAGTAAACATTAAAAATTGTGAGCATAATCATGCTCTAGCTTTTCCTAACTGTATATTCTTTCCATAGTTCCCCAAAATGACTGGTTAAAACAGGAGCCTGGCTTCACCTTCAAAGTTCCAAGCAGCTTTCTTCTGCTTCAGCAGAGGGAAAGACGAGCTTCCCTTGTCTCACCAAACTGCAACTTACTGCAAAGGCCTTTGTGACAAAAAAAAAAAAAAAAAAAAAAAAAAAAAAAAAAAAATCATGATTTCACCATGACTTTCAAACACAAAATCCATCATATTGGCAGCAGATGTGAGTACAAAATGGGTATATTGAATAGTTCAGCTCTCATCTGCAATACCTACAGCTCCCTTCTCTGAAGTGCATCAGAAAGTGCTTTGGAGCTCCTTAAACAAAATCTTCCAACTTGGTCTGATTAATTAGTGCAGTTGGAACACTCTTACAAGTCTAGTATTATATCTTAATTAATTGCTTAATGTTTCTTTTGCCTTGGGAAATTTGATTAATGGTCTTCAAATCAAACACTCCTCTAATGGAGTGTACAGGTCATGAAGGCTGGGATGGGTGCAGATAATGTACACACAGCACACCCTGAAGCTGGTGTGCCTGTTTGTCCAGCACTCAGAGTCCATTTTAGGGGATTTCCAGAAAAATATCTGCCTGTCCTTGATGCAGGCAGTAAGTACTGTCCTTGTTTGCATGTGTAAATCAGTGTAACACTCAACAGAATATCCCCCCACACTCAATTTTGCTTTTTCAGAGTTGGTACTAACTGCTCCCTCAAACAACCACAAGGAACAAACAAAAAAACCCACATTCTTCAAGCTTGGCTGACCCCAGCCTTCTCTTAAGGATTTTCTGTCTCTATCCTCCTGATTTCTTTTTCTTCAGCCAGCCATGCCATTCCTATTATTTTTCTGCAGAGAAAGAACCCCGAGCTCTCACAGTGTGTCAGTAAAAATCCCTCTGCACCATTATATGGGGCCCTAGAGCTTCTGCAGAGGGTGGTTTGGGTGACCCTGTGTGCCCACCCAGGGCAATTCCACCCAAACCTCTGCCAGAGCAGCACAGAACCCCTCACACAGCGGTGCCCCTGTTTTACACTTCCAGCTAAACAGGAGCCATTTCTATTCAGTGCATTCCCAAAGTTTACATTAGGTTCCTCGGCTCAGCATGAAAATCACATGGAAAATCCCCCTGCAATATCCCGTGGGATCTGACAGAAGTCCAAGTTTGTGCAATGTCGGTGTCCAAAAAGAGTTAGTGCAGCTCACAGTGGGACCATCGTGCTCAGGACAGCTTCCAGAACACTTTCAGTCTCTCAAAAGCAGTTTCTACCTCTAAACTGCAGCTCTAATTCCTGTAATTTTGAAATATTTCTGCAGGGGGACTTAAACGCTCAGTCTTTCTGCCAAGGAAGTATAAACAAAAATAGAACATAAAATTGTAAAATTTTGTGGGTTTATTTAAACTCTGGCACGTTTGACAAAGTGCATTGAATTAGGAATTCAGTTTTATATTCTACTTTATAAAGTGGGGTTTGAGGGTTAAGTATTGGGCTCTACTTTTCAAATCAAAAGTGGTTTTAATAAACATCTCAGTCACTAAAACTTGCTCCTAATAACTCCAGATGCTTGTGAAGAAACGAAAGAGCTTTCAAACTCAGAGAAAGATGAAATAAAACCGAAATAAATTTTCTTTCCCTATATGTTTTATTGGATATAATTCACAATTAACATCCATAAAATATTTTGAAATAAATATTTTGCTGTAAACGACAGGCACATGGGGCACTTATGTACAGCCTATTGTGGTTGTTAAATACCATGTGAGAGTCTGAGAAAGCAACATATTTTGGTACTAATTACTCTTGAGAATATTGTTATGCCTTCAGTTTCTGAAGGAATGGGTTGTGTTGGCTCCTGGAACAGTGATAAGGATAGAAACCAAAGATCAGGCTGCTTCACTCAGCAGCATCAATATGCTCCTATCTTTTCCAGGCTAGACATTGAAAAGCATCACTCGCTTAATGGGTGGTTATCTGTGTCCCCCCATTGCAAATATTTAATGATTTATAGTGATGCATTTCGAAAATACTCTTCCAGGCAGATTTGTGGGAGCTATTCTGGGTACAGGAAGGCACCTTCATCTTCTGAGGCTTCAAATCTGAGAAAGTAGTCAACAAATGATAAAGATAAGGTCATATTTGGAATCAAGAAAAAATGAAGAGTAAAAGCTACTGCCTAAGGTAATGGCTGTTAAGCTATTTAGAGTGCTTTCAGTTGACAGTGCCCATTTTTTATACTCCTGACTTGAAGGAGCCAAATGACATAATACTCATCTGAGGTAGTCAGTCAGAAATCACATCTGAGGCACTCAGGACAGAAAATTCCAGTGTTTGTTTTAGTCCAAATTAGTTTGAAGGACATCTGAGAGGTAAACAATCATCAATGTACATCCCATAATGGATAGTCTACTCTGATTTATCTGTGGAATTCCCTGAACATTTGAAGAAAAAGCAGTTTGGAGATTTGTGGTAATGCTTTAAAAAGCAAGAGAAGAAAGCAGCTATTCTCCTGGCTCCGCAGCAGAACACTTCTTTAATCTAAACTCCTGTGTGGGGCCACTCTAATGCAGCAGGTTGGTCCAACTGGGAGCTGAAAGACCCCACAGGACATCCCAGTTTGGCTCATCACTGTCTCAAAGGAGGCCTATAACCCTGAAAACAGCTCCTGCCAAAGTCCTTCACTGTTTGGTTGTTGTATCACTGATGCCATTCCACACATTCCATCCAGTGCTGTTAACTGTGTTTAAACTCATGTGATACAGAAATCTTGAACAAGATTTGGGATTCCTCGCTTCAGCCAGTAAAGAACTGGTATTATAAATATTGTGATAAATGAAAACAGAATGAAATTATGCCTAATACCTGGGTGGACTTCCACCTTATTTCACTATAAAGACTATTAGTAAAACAATACATTGTTTGTAATATAAAAATGGGGCTTCTGAATGCCTTTTGAATTTCCTACTGCTAATTTTTAATAAATCTTCACATAATACAACTTTCACTGAACAGCAGCAGAACATAGCTTTTAACTGGAATTGTTGAGTATGTGTTTAGCAAAGGGTGAGTAGTAAATTATTCTGCTTATTTATTATTCAGATTAAGTCTTGCAGAAACATTTCCTATTCTATTAATTAATAATTTGAAAGCTACTCAATGCAGAAAGCTGTGAAGAGACAGCTTTTTTAAATTTGATTGTTTCATGTGCAGAATGTAAAATTAAATTGCTAAAGTGCACTTTTTTTTTTTCTGAGAAATAAACAAGTAGCCCTCCTACTCATCACTTCTGCTGTGCAGCTTCCCCAGATATTCCTGCTTTGTCCTGGCTACCAACTCTTTACAGGAGCCAGACTAAAAATAATCTAAATACTAACATGTAGTGGATCACATAATGTATCAAATTCCACCTACCTTATTTTATACTTCTCCACAGCCTGGCTGAAATACACATGCAAGAGCTTGCAAATCACCTAACATTGTTGTAGTTACAATAGCCTAAGGGTATAAGGTAGGCAAGATTTATTGGGAGACATGATACCTTTTATTACGTCAAGGGATGCAGCTGGAAAAAAGACAAGCAAGGCTTTCAGAGGCAAAAGCTTAACTCTGAGTCATTAGTGTGCATGCACATACATGCACACAGGCCAAGCAGGCAGAGCTGAAAAACCACAGAACACAGATCTATGTGCAGATTTAGTCTTTTTTGTTCCCGTTTTTCTGCAGAAATCCTGTATTTCAGAAATCTCTGAGATGGCAGCGCTACGTCAGATCGATTAGAATGAGTTCTGGGAGAACCGAGCTTCTTCAGCCCCCATGGGCAGTGCTGAGAATTAAAAGCCACAATCTGTCCAGCTCCCTCTGTTTGCCAGTTGTAATTAAATAGACCGTCACAATTTGTGTTTTCTCCACAATATTTTGCATAAAATGAAGGTTCTTTTAAAATCAGTTTATCAAAACATGTTTGCCTTCTATTTATAGCAAGACAGGGTTTCTGTTTGTTTGTTTTAGGACCCAGGAGCTCACGCTGGAGACCGATGTTTGAGATTACAAAAAAACTGTTTGAAAATTGTAAACTGGCAGTCATTCCTGACATTAAGACAGATGCACCAGAAGTACATTCTGCTCACTATTTTCTGACAGTATAAAAGGTACGTCAACTTATAAATAAAAGATTTAACCATGCTTGCAATTGCAAAATTCATGACTGCTCCTGCAAGCATGTGTGGTCCAGTGGAATTTAACTCCCTGAACCAATCTTTCACAGAAACATAATAAACTTCCTTCAGGCAAGAGAGGTGGTTTTTTATTTATGAGCATATAGTTAATATTACAAGCAGCTATGAAAGGGGGGAAAAAGGAAATCAGAGCATATGAAGCATCAGGACATTCCAAAATAGGTAAGCACAAATCTCAAAAAGAGGCTTTTAAAATTCAATTGAAGGACTATTCTATATTGGATATTATTCAGAAAACTTGCTGGGTTTGGATAAGGAAAACATCCCTTTACAATGCCAATACACTGCATAATTATATAGTTTATAGCCATCCACGCTCTCTCCCATACCGTTTCTGGATGCATCATTCTCGTGAGCCCTTTATGTGAATACAAAAGCAAGGCAGTGCTGTCAACCTCAGCAAGTTTGCATGAGCTCTCTGACTTGCTTCTCAAGACACTGAAGGGCTGGGGGAAGCTGCAGCAGGGGAGCACCACAGACATTAAAGCCTCCTGAGCACACTGCACCACCTAAAATTGTTGAACTCGAGCCAAAAGGAAAATAAAACTGAAAGAGGTGCCAGATGGGAGTGTTTGCAAACTTCAGGCAGTTCTTTACTTAAAAGTACAATTCCATGCAACAATTGCTTACCCTGAGGCTCTTAATCCAGCACAAACTGTCTGCATGCTGTTCTGTATTAAACCACTTTGTGACGTTTTTTCCACACGCATGTGAACTGCTCAAACCACAGATCCATCACTGAGTACATAAATTCATGATCTAGAACCATATTTTCTGAATAACTAATCCCCAATTAACTCCTGTAATCTGCAATGTTATGCTGAAACCAGAAGAATTCCATTCTCATGTCAGGTTTGACTGTGTCCTCAACTGTTGAGGCTGCAGAACCTCCCCCCAACTCCCAGTGCTGCTCTAAGTGAATCCCATCTGATACAAGCAAAAGCAGCACTACAGCAGCCAGCCCATATGTCACAGTCTGGAAAAAAAGGGGAGTTTGCAGCTCTTCTACAGCATCAAGGATACTGCTGCAGAGAACAGAAGTACATCATACCAATCATTTACTTGTGTGTTTCTCGCTGAGTGTAAATTGGCACTTGCTACCTGGAGGAATCACCCTAGGTGTTTAGGAGTAGATTAAAATTCCTTCCCAAGAATTAGTCTATGCAAAAGTCCTGCTGGGCAAACTGATTCTTCCATGTGCTTTTTTTTCCATTTTGTCTATATTCAGTTAGATTACAGAGGATTGGAAATTTCTCATGGGATGGTGTTCATTGAAAATAGGTAATTGGGATAGCACAGCTTGTGAAGCTTTGGAGCAGTAAGAATAAAGGCAAATGTTCCGTTTGTACCACTAGCATTGTAAAATCTTTCCGTGGCTTTTAAAGTTTATTAGCCCAGTTGTAGACAGAAAAACTAGGTAATTAGGTAGGTAAAAAAGACTCTCAAGTGTACAATTGCATTCCCAACAACTACAATGGAAACAAGGCCCATAATGGCACTCAGTGGTCTGTGGCATCTTTCATCCAAGGTGTATTTCACCTTCCATGTTTATGACTGAAATGCAGTAACTGTGAAAAACACAACTGCTTAATAATGCCAAGAAACCAGGTAATGCTTAGAGAGAGAAGGGAAAATTGGTTTCAACTCATTTTAGTCGATGCCAGCTTCAATAAGAAAGAAATTATCCAGAGTTCACTTTTAGCAGACTGTCCAGCTGGAGCCACACTCCACGTTACAAAGCATATCGTGGGATCTGTAATTACCACTTTACTGATCCACCAGTGTTATCCAAGAGCTCTCTCCTCCAATGCCATACCACCCCTAATAGTTGTCACAAATACTTCAAGACAGTTTAGGAATGTGCATATCCTCATTTATGGTAACTGCAGTTATCCACATCCCTCTTTAGCCTGGATTTGGGACCAGTTTTGTACGCTAACTCCCAGCCCACCTCGGCAGATGCACTGAATGGCCTCACAGCAGTCTGCTCAGGAGAGAGCCAGCATTATAAACACAACAAAAGTCCATTTTTCCATGCAATTAGTGGGTTTTAAGAGGCAGGGCTCTCAATTCCTGTCACTATATGCTCTCAGAAACTGTTCCTGTTTCCATTTCAAAGTCAGGTTAATTTAATTTGTGGATGGTTTCAGTATCTTTGTACATCAGAGCAGAACAAAAGAGGAACAATGAAATCCACTACCAGTAGCAACTGAGAAGCCACAACACCGGAGGCCCAGTGCCTCTTACCTCCCTCCTGGGACGAGCATCTGCCCACCCCAAACTGAAACAGCTGCTGAGGGGCAGGACCTTGCTGGGCCAAAGCTTAGATCTCACACTCAGGTCACACATGCAGCATAAACCATCACTAAAAACTTGATGTCCCTTGGCTGTATATCCAAGAATTTGCTGTAATCCTGTTCAACTGCTGACAGTGCCTGGATCACATTCCTGTTTTGTTACACTTGGCAGAACTCTCTGCATGCATTACAATATACAGAGGGCACGGGTTTGACCATCTGGCCATAGATGTCAAACTGAGACAGTTTCCAGTGGCAGCATCTGGTTGTTCCACAAAAAACAGTGTGTTTGCAGCTTTAGGCCTATTACTTTGTTGGGCTACAGATGCATTATCTGGGCTGCCAGGTCTCCTTGCATTGCTTTCTTATAAGTCACCTTTAGCTCTCTAGTTTTTTTCTGTTTGTAAGGCTTTGGATGAGCATATTTGTTTTGTAAAGGTTTAATAAAGAGCCACGTGAAACACACACCAACAGGAACTATGTAGTCCTGCATGGAGGCAGGAAAAGGCAGGCTGAGAGCCTAATCTATAATTAACAGGCCATGTCACATCCTCAGCTGTGTGACAACAATGCCCCTTAGGAGCCAAGAACAATACATGTAGCAAAAGGTCGCACACAAGGATATCCTTCAGACAGATTACAAAGCTGTCCACACCTTTTAATACCTGGCACATGCCAAACATGGAGGAAATTGTAGTATTTCCTTAAGAGGCATTTCCAGTAAAAGAGAACATGAAGCCTAGAATTAAAGACTGAAGTCTCTCTCTGTAAAATCTCTTCAGAAACACCCCAGAGGATTTCTTCCTACATCCTGTGCCATTTCATTCAGTGTGACATTAGTAAATGACAGATGTACTTTAGAGTTTGAAGGAGCAGCAACTAGATTGTAATGAAGACCAGGAAGAAAGTCACAAAAAATAAGCTAGTGGCCAAATCTGATGTGTCGCTTTTATGCCATGTGAGGCAGTGACATCTTTTTAAATCACCTTTCAGACAGACACACCGAGAGAATTTTTTTCAGAGGATCTAAAAGGATATACGTATTACCTGTAGGTGTGTTGGAATATACATAATACATGTGCATGAATTAGCACTAACACAGCCCATAATTCATGTCCTGACATGAACACAGCCCAAAATTCACCTGTTAGCACTATCACACACAAATTCTCTGCTAACTCTGCCGTGGCAGCACAGCATGACTGCAGGGATTGCTTGCCGGGCCCTATTCTCCAAATGAAGCCAGCGGTGTTCCAGGGCCCAGGACAATGCCACTGCCACAGGGACAGTGCAGTCCTTCTGCCAGGGGCAGGAGTGCACAGGGCAGAGAGCGAATTTGTGGCAGAACGTTTGGATGTGATGCTCACGTGTCATGTGCAGAAAAGGGAATGATTTTCGCTATTATACCAGCAGCCTAAAACATGCAGCAGTGTGCTGGCTCCCAAGTGTCAGGAATAAATATGTCCCATTGGAGGACTAGGCTGATTCAAGTGCAGAAAAGATATCTCCCCCATGTACAGCTGCTGCTTGTCCTCTGTTGCAGAGAATCACAGCAGGAATTTTATGTTTGAACATATGGCCGAGTTAGTCATGCCCTATCTACTCAGAGAAACAAACAGAGCCAGGTTGGATAGCTTGCAGGGCAGAACAGCTTTTCCCTTTTTTTCCTATAACCCACTAAAAGGCCACAATGGTGGCACTGAATTTCTATTTTAATCAGTTAACAGAAACAGTTTCTGACTGTCTGGCCAACTGAGGGTAGAGAGATGGAAAATTTTACCACATATTATCTATTGCTGAATGGATTCGGTCCTTTCCAGCCTTCCTCCTAAGAAAGCACTCTATAAGTTGCATATTTTTATGACAAGACTGAAGTGTTTTCAGCAGAAACTCACATTTCAAACCATACAGATTCATTGTGCACTGAGCCTTGACAGGTCAAAGGGAACAGATCAAATCCACTCGATACAGCACTGCAAAATGTTGTACACTGTGCACAGAAATGTGTGACCTTTTCCCTGGATGGAGATAATTAATTTTGGAGATAAAACAAAGCTTGGGGAATGGATTCAGTGTAACAGTGGTAGCACTGCTAAACAACAAGCTGACTTCTAAAGAAGAATTAAAGAAATGGTTATCTATTATTCATGACAGCTTAACTTGTTTATATCCTTTCCAGGCAGCACAGTGCATCTGCTTTATTATTCATCATAAACTGGCACTAGGACCACTGCATCTGATACACTGACTTTCAAATGTGATAGTGCTAACCTTAGAGAGAGCACACAGGCCACAAAACCCATTTCCTGCATATGTGTCATGCCTAGAGTTCACTCTGTTTGTTTGGAAGAGACTCTCTCTAATCTGGAGTCTTCTGTGAATGTTGTATTTTCTATTCACTTTCAGAGATTGGGTGCAGCATAATGTGAAGCATACACTGAATGAGAATGTGAAAGTGTCTTGACATGATGGGCCTTTGAAAAATGTCAGTTTGAAAAGCTGTACAGCTGACTGCTCTGCAGGTCCAATGGACACACCCTTTCCTGACCTGCAGCTTGTCTGTCAGGAGATTGCTCTGAACTAATGCTCAGATTAACGTGCCTCAAAAAATCATGCTCTCTTCTTATGTACTTTTTTTGTGCTTATTAGCTCACATGGCCCTGCTTTGCACTATGATTACTAAGTTTATTTTGCTTAGACTCTCTGGCATGCATAAGGGATAATTTTGAGATCATAAATTGGCTGGCAGAAATAAAAGTTGGAAATAGAAAACTTAAAGTGATGAAATTTATTTTTGGGACCAGATTAGAGAGACACGGAAATCTATACCTGTAGATCTCCATTTAAAGTCAGAATATGTCTCTTTGGCTTGGTTTCTGAATGCAATTCTTAATTTTGAATTCATCAAGAGAAGTATTCTTGGACAGTGTAAAAATTCAACAAATTTTTCCAGAAGTTGAAATCTCAAGACTCCCATGCAGAAAACTGAGAACACAACAGGCCTTGTTAATCTTACCTTCAGGCCAGGATTTGGGTGATAGCAAGCAGACATAAATAGCAAGAAACAATCACAGGCATTTTCTTCTTTTATCATATTTTGATCTTTCTTTAAAAGTTTTTTAAAGTACCCCTTGTTTTCAAGCATGACTCTGGCGTTCAGGCTTGGCCCGTCTTCCTTTATAGGACTCATTTTTACTGGTAATGTGAAAAAAAACCACCACAATGAATTTCAACCATCCTCATCAATTCCTGCACGACCCCTTCAGGGCCTTTTCTGTCCTAGTTCCCCCAGTTCATAGACGTTTTCCTATCTTTTAGGTTTTGGGTAGATTTAATTGGACACTTGCTAGCACAACTCCATTCTACTCAGCTCGAGTTTCCGGCACCGTAACCATCACTGAAATCTCTAAACGTGTCATCAGCAGCCACTTGGAAACTCAGTGCAGGATCAGAGTTCTAGTTTTAAACAACAGAACCAGGGTCCTGAACTCGCTGCTGCAGTCCCAGAGCACAGCACCCTGCTACAAACTCTCCTCATACCTGCCACTGACTCACGAGCATTTGCATTATTCGTCATCACTGAACACGTTTCTTCCACCAGCTGGTGGCATTTAGTCAGCTCAGAGGGAGAGTTACTTGCTAAGTTTTAACAGCTTTCCCAAGTGTATACAGAGCCCTTCTTGGTTCTTTGCAACACTTAAGTACAGGTTATGAATCCATTTCTTCAGTGCAACAATAAATGAAACAATGCTGAAATACTAGGAAATGTTATCATCTCAGTGTCTACTACCCCCAAAGAAAAGAAAACAATACAAATAAACAATAAAAAACACCTGGAAACATAACATCCTCGGCATTTCAAACTCAAAAAGTACCTTTTCAGCTTTTCAGAAGTTATGCCTCACACCTAAAAGGCCTATTTCAAAAATAAACATAACCAAAAAACCACAACAGGCCCTCTCAACTGAAATTACTTGGGCAATTGTCATAATCATTTCCTGTAAATACTCTGAATTTAAAGCAAAGTCATTTTGACTACTGCACTCCTGTGAATAGGTTTAATGAACATGAACATTCAAGCAAAACGAATTTTAGTGACAATATTCATGAGCGGATCCCACACTGGAAAACAAGCCAAAAGCAGTGAAAATTTTAATACTGGTTTATATTGAATTATGCAATTCAAAGTTTGTTTAGTTTTAGGCTTGTACAAATTTAAGTTTCAAGCTACCAGAAATTGTCTTTGATCAACAGAATATGTGATTCCGAGTTTGGCAACAAACAGACAAACAGACCATTCAAAATAACTGCACATGGTTGATTTTTATGTCAGACTATTCCATGATCCCTGTCCAGATGAAGTTCTCTGGGTTATTTTAGTACTTATAGGGGGCTTATAGAAAAGATGGGAACAGGCTTTCTATTAGGGCCTGTAGCAGGAGGACAAGGGACAATGGTTTTAAATTAAAAGAGGGTAGATTCAGACCAGATATAGCATAGAAATTATTTACAGTGAGGGTGAGGTAAGACTGGCACCAGAGATGTGGTGGATGCCCCATCCCTGGAAACACTCAAGACCAGGTTGGATGGGGCTCTGAGCAACCTGCTCTGGTGGAGGATGTCCCTGCTCGTTGCAGGGGGGTTTCACTAGATGAGCTTTAAAGGTCCCTTCCAACACAAAGTATTCCATGATTCTACAACTCAGCTAACTCCAACTATAAATCTATACAAATAAAATGCAGGTTTATTTCGCCTTTATGGTTTCATCTGTAGAGCCAGTCCTGATGAGATTTTTCCTGCAGGTGCTGGACATCCCGGGCTCCTGCCGATCCCAGGGAGCTCTGGCATTCCCTGTTTCGGGTGGCACAGACCCCAAACACGGCGAGCTCGGCCCTGCAGCAGCGGGTCCCTAAAGCCTGGAAGCAGCTGTCCATTGGTCTGGCTCGCTGTCATTCTGCACCATCCGAACCACACCACACTTCCCTCCGCGTGTTGTATCTCCTTCAGCGGCTTTGGAATTCTGTGTGTGTCAGCCGAGTTTGCCTTCCAGTTCCCAGAGCTTGGGAGCCGCCTAGTGGAGCCCTCTGTCCGAATCCCAAAATTCTGCCAAACCTCCTCCTTATCACAGTGCACTGCATTCCTGACTGGTATCACTCCCAACACTGCTTTTACAGCCGAGCACCACGTAAGGACTTCAATTGGATTTCATATGTTTGTCTTTTTTACAGAAATGTGAGTCACTTTGTAGGGTATAAAACGGAGCGTGGTTAAAAAGAAAAAGGCAGTGGCAGAATAGGAATTAAGTGTTGATTTCCTACTTTGACAAAGGTCTTTTCTAACCTCACAGATCTCAGCACTGGACTAGTGGCCAGTAATAACAAGGAACTAAGTTCTGCGGACACAAGTCTTAACAAAATTAGAAAATACAGACGTAGACAGTGATACTCTCTATTTTATAAATATAAAACATCAGTCTGACTCACCAGCATCAAAACCTACCCAAATAGCCAGCTGTAAACTAAACAAAATTGCAATCACAAAAAATAACCCACATGAGCACACGAGCACTGGGATATCACTGAAACATCAGGCTGAGCAGCAATTACTCTGATGCAGGTGTGTATAAATCGGTAGAAGCTCTAAATCAGACTCTGATGTTTCTTTTTCATCTATTATTGCTTTGCATGCTGAGGTTAATTAAAGCTGAAAAACATAGTTAACTTTGTTTCAAGCCAGTGTGTACTTCAGGAGTAAAATCTGGTGTATCTATGCATTGCTCGGATGTAAGTGACAGGAGTGGGGACTTCCCACTTGTTCTCAGGGCTGTAATAACATAGGGCAC
Source organism: Corvus kubaryi (assembly GCF_017639235.1). NCBI lineage: Eukaryota > Metazoa > Chordata > Aves > Passeriformes > Corvidae > Corvus > Corvus kubaryi. Next base: position 1,820,460 of record NW_024581126.1, on the reverse strand, counting down.
AGCATCGGGACAGTGTCCATGTCTCAGGAAAAGCCAAACAAGAAGGGTGAGAGAGCCTGGGAGTCAGGGATGTTCCCAAAGCTCAGAAGGAAAAACGTCTTGTGATTCCTGTGAGGAACTGAGACACCAGAGTGGGACTGGAGGGCGAAGAACTGAGGGAGAGCTGGAACAAGAAGCTCTGGCAGTGATGTGGAAGAGCTGGAGATCCGTGACACATCAGAGAGGCTCATCTCAGACAAGGCAGGGAAGGGCCTTGAACAGCAACCTCAAGGTCTCCAGGCTGAGGCCCCATCTCAGGAGATGAGATTTCTCCATTGTGAGAATGATGGAGAAAAGAGTTTCTCTGAAGTGAACTTAGAGCTTACACACGTTCCCCTTGACAGTAACACTTTTTGCAGGCACCACAGAGTGCTGAGAATTGCTGCAAAGAGCCTGATTTATTGTGGCACTTCTCTAGTTTTACCACCTGAAATGACAGAAAGAAACTGACTTATAAAAAAACCAAAACCAAACAGCAAAACACAGAATGCAATCGTATGAGTGAAATAATATCTGAAAGAAATGTCATTTTCCCCCCAAATCAAGTATACACTCTGAACTGCTTTCAACATCGCTTTTAAAACACATAAAACTCCATCAAGCACCTGAAATCAAAACCACAAACACAGTTGGAGCTGAAAATGCCTATTTTTCATTTGAAAATATCTAACAGCTGTCAAAACAGACACCAAATGGTAGAAAGGTGGAATAAATGCAGCAAAGAAGCAGCATTGACAAGAAAAGAGTAACATCCCAGCCAGAGAGAGGACAAGAACAGTGAAAAGGCATATTCACCTGCATTAACACACTTATTTCCTTTCAGACCTTTGAGAGGTCTTTCAAATCAAGGGAGCAATGGTCATAAGAAAAAGAGTTCCTTGAGTTAAGAATGAACTTTCTGCTCTGTTAGTGTGTAATATCCTTTGCACTGAGATGAATATCTTCCCAGGCATGTGAGCAATCCTGCTTTAAATCACCATCAAATAGATAGATATTTATTTGGTTGTTTGTTACACAGATAGTATGTAGCTGGAAAAAAACACATTTCTGTATAAATCTCAGCTGAACAGAAGTGGAAAGTACATAACAACCAAAGCAAAATAAATTTTAAAACTCAGCAAAGCTCAGGACTTAACCAGATGCTGTGCCATGCCTTCCCAGAATGGTGCATTTGACATGGACCATCATTGCCATTTACCATGAGACCATGGTTTAATAAGCACGGGAATGCCTCATCAACAGAAATCCTTGGAAGCTTCTGGTCTTTCAGCTGCTGGTGATTCTAAGAAATGATTGAGCAACTTCCCAAAATCTAGCCCCATATACAGCATCTTTAAGCTTATCCAGGCTGTACAGCGGTTCAAGATATTTTACCTTTTAGATAACTTTCCCTGTCTTAAGATGAAGGAAAGAAATTAATTCTATATCTACATCTTGACTTTTAAATATGCTTTCTTGAAGTTAAGTTTATAATTTTGAATTCCATAGACTTCATCTCCCAGTCATTACCTGTGACAGACATACAAGATTCAGAGAACAGCTCTGAAGGATTCCAGGTTCACCTTGGAGGTTAGAAAAGGGAGTTTTTTCCTATGTTGATCTTCCCCGGTGTTGCAGCTGATTATTTTGCGGAGAAGAAGACAGCACACGATGTCAAGATGTTCCATAGGACAGAATCAAGGAAGACTACAGACTTCCTAAGGTGTCTGCTCTCAGTGCAAGCTCTCTGTCCCCTCAAGCAGGGGCTCTGGAGTAAAGTGAAATGTCACTGGAGTGAAGAATCAAGTATTAACCTCTCTGTGCATCACTGGCCGTGCCTGTAAATAGGAGCTGGCAAATTGTGTGCACCTCTTGGGGTAGAGCAGTGCTAAAATACAGAATACTCATCTGTGCACTCGTGGGGAATTTGCCTGCAAAGCACACACAGCTACCATGCAAAAATCAAACACATGGAGGAAAAAATCTGCCTGCTGTGACACACACTCTTGAATTCTGCAATCATTCACATGCTTACACATGAGGCAGTCAGAAAGAGAAAGAAAGCTCGGTAAATGTGCGGAGAAAAAAAACTGTAGAAAAAGGAAAAAAAAGAAAAATGGGGGGGAAAAAAGTGAAGAGGTGGAGAATACTGAGCAGCAGAGGTGTCCAGTTTGGCTTCAGATACAAAGGGAGCTTTCTAAGCTCCTAACACATGGTTTTTCTAGCAAATACAGTGTTAGCATGGCCATGATTTTTTTCCAAACAAGTCATTCAGTCTGGGAAATGATGAAATTAAATAAATACAAATTTCGTCAAATGCAGTAGACTCATGTAAGTTAATTATAATTAATTTTTAAGTCAGACCAAGTACAACTATTATTCCAAAAGGAGATTTCTGTCATGGACTCCACTAAACTGACACAGAGCTGTGTTAAGGAGCTGGAAAAGCACTGTCAAGAGAAAAAGGAGGAGGAACTTTTTTTTTAATAATTTTATCTATGGTTTCCAGTCCTGCTGTAAATAGGCTGAATAGTGGAAGTGAAATCAATTGCTTTAGTTAGTTTTACAGCCACAGACATTAAGCATCAGACCCCCCTGTGAAGGGCTGGCCTGTGTTCCACCGACTGTGAATCCACTCTGACTTGCACCGAGCACATACTGCAGGGTTGGTCACACGGGAAAGCAGATGGGAGGGGAAAGGAGGGGAAAATAAATTACTTTTATTTGTATTTAATAAAATTTGGCCTACAGGCTCGATGTGACTCAGTGCTGAACATCTGGGATTGATCATAGAATCACAAACCGAGAAGTAGTCATCTGGCTCCTAGAAATAAACACATTCAGTCCCTCTGCCACAACATTACTTTCTTAATGATAAAATGCAACAGCCATTTTAAGTCCTTCTAATGTTTTCAGCCACAGTATTTTTAACTTTTTGGTAATTTTTAGTGTTATTTTTCCACATCAGATGACAGTAAATTGCATTTGACCTTGGACTGGTGGCGTTTGGGATTGCCCACGGAACTGATTCACTACTTTCCTTCAAAATTTTCTGGTACAATGGTAGTCTTGCAAGTCCACTTTTTGCTAATTCCATTCCTCATGAGCATCATGGGAGCAGCACAGTACCTGATGCAGGATGCAGCCCTGCTGAGCTACATTGACCAACGTTTCCTGTCTCTGGAGGTATGTGCCTGATGAATCCTTCTGCAGCTCTACCTAACTGCAAAGAGGCTTGAAAATGTGTGGGTGTTCTGAGCCCAGGACAGTCTGTATGATGTACCAAATCAGGAGGGTAAATTTCCAGCTTTTTCCAATGAATGAGTAAAATTGTTGCTAAAACTTGAACTATGATGGTCCCTACTTACCACATCATTTGTTGCAGGATATAACTTCATAATGTTATGTTTTTATTCTGTTTTCACTTGTATTTTTTATGGCATCAGTTAATTTAGCTAAAAATGCAAAAACTTAAATAGTACTGTCACAGTCCATCCTAAGGAATTGTATAAACATATTGTAACCAGTAGAAATGCTGTCAAGTATTTATTAGCAAGGAGATAGAAATTTATCAGTTGCTTTTCCTGTGTACAGATATGCCTACCTGAAAGGGTAGTTTAAGATGCATTTATGCAAATCAGAAGTGTATCTGCACTTTGAATAAATCCTTAATATCTGGGAGACTGAAATTCAGTCCTTTCAATTCCTTGAATTCCTTTCAATTACTATAAATGCAGCAGTTCTGGCTTTTTCTTTTACAGTAAAAAGTTAACCAGTACTGCAAAACATCTCTTCAGTATTGGTGTGCTATAATCATATATTGTTTATCTTAAATTATTGACGTGTGCCTGGCTCCTGACTTGCACTGGCAGACTTTTAGAGAAGCTCTAACTCGCCTGATTTCACGTCCCTTTTTGTACAAAGCCCTCATTAGTCTTATCTTCTCAACACAGAAGGAACAGAAGGATTAGCCTGATATCCTCTTTCCATTTTGTAGACTGAGATCTACATTTTCTCTGCCACTCTAGGAGTAACTTCACCTGGCAATTTCTATTCCTTTGGCACCATTAAAAATGAGGTAACTCTACCTGTGGCATTTGGTGCAAGGGGCACAAAACAAAGAACAGGACAAAGGGTGAGGCAGATACTGAAGACAGCACTTGAAAACATTTTAAATAAAGGTTTTGTGGAAAGTAATTAAGCAGCTTCCTGGGGACTTACAGTCTTGTATAAATGGGGGAGAGAGGAGGCAGCACATAGAAACTACAGCTCACAAAGCAAACCAACCACAACCACCGGGTTTACATGGAACACCATTCATTCAGAAAACTCAGATATTCCCACCTTAAAAAAAACCACCTGGAATCTGTGCATGAAGCACCAAATCAGAACACCCAGTCTAGCAGTTAGACCTACCTATTGGGTGTCTGGGCTAAAAGATCCACTCACATTCCTCATCTTCCCCAAGCGGCAGCTGGGCTACTATTTTCAAGACACCTATGAAGCAGCTGCATTGCAGCAGAGAAACCATATTACTTACCTTTGAAAGCACTGATAATTTGAATTTAGGAGTAAAGAAATAATTTTTTTGCTTTCTTTTTTCGGTTTTTTGTTTGGTTTAGTTTGGTTTTAGGGGTTTTTTGTTGTTGTTGGTTGGGGTTTTTTTGTTGTTGTTGTTGGTTTGGGTTGGTTTTTTTAATACAGCCAGTGACTTGAGAAAGAAAAAAAAAAGAAACAACCCAAAACTTCCTCAAATATAGCATTTCAGTATTTTCATTTTCACATTTAAATGGGTGAAAAATAGCCACACTAGATTCTGCCTTGGTCAGAAGAGGTGTAAAATGTGAAATGCTCATGGCTATAGATTTCCTGCAGAAAACTCTTTGAGACTGCTTCACCAGTGGTCCTACAGGAAGGGTGCCAAAAGGTTTCTGGAAATCAAGTCATCAGAGATCATGAACCCTGTAAGTATCTCTGGCTGCTTCCACCAGAGCACTTTTCCTTCTTTAGGCAGCAAAACAAAGTATCTGGCTGTCAGTAACCAAGTCAAGTTAAAAACATGGGGTTTTGTCCAGACCTGTGAATTCTGTGCCAGTCTCAGAGGTTCTCCTCACACAGATACCAGCAACAGCCCATTGGGTTGGAATAGATGGGTGCAGGGGGACTGGGAAGGGGGGAACAGCGTGGTTTTTAAAGTAATCATGACTGAGGCTGTAATATACACAGAATATCCACATCTATCCATGTATTTTCTTCCCATGTTCTAACCCAAGAAGAGGCTGGAGAAATGCAACCAAGACGTGCTGGAATACGTGGAGGAATTCCGAGACTTTTCCAAGACGGTGCTGTCCCGCCTGGCAGGGCTGAGCACTGCTAAGGCTGAGGTTAAGAGTGAAGTAGAGAATTTGCTGTCGAGGATTGACCACGCACAGAGGGACATTGACTATTTTGGATCTGTCACAGATTCCAATGCTTGCATAGAAGTCCACGAAGACCTGGTGAAACAGCAGCTGCTTGAAGAGGCAGAAGAAAAAAAGAGACTTAAACTCATGCTAAATGCAAGTAAGAACAGTTTATTTTTCAGAACTTTGGTGTGAAGAAGCTAGACCCCTACCCCATGCTCGCTCATACAGGGATACCAGATTTTCATCAGCTTTGTGAACACCACAGATAATTGCAAGGGGGATTGGGCTGTGGAAATACTAGATTTATAAAAATTATGTATATGCAAAAAAGGTATGGGAGAGGGAGGGAGAAAAATACAGTTCAAACATTTACTTCGCAGAAATTCTACTGCATATGAAATTAATCTCTTTGGAAGTTGCTTTTTATTATAAAGTAAGGTAAAATCCTCTGAAGGTGTGCTCTTGCAAAACACATTTCTGAGTACTGCAGCTGTACTAAGGAACTAATGGTGGTCTTTGCTTTTTGGATTGGGCAGGGTCAAAATCTCAAAAGAAAATTCACGAGTCAGTAAAAATACTTAATTCACTTCTACAGTTTGCATCTGCTTTACTGTCCTGCTCTGTCATCCTTCCTCTCCTTGTCCCCTCCTTTTACTTTATCAAGAGAGCACACAGGCTTGTCCATAAGCAAAGCTCAGTTCTGATTTGAAAATTAAGGGTTATGGTACCCAGTAGGAAGAATATATGCACAATCTATAATTTTTTTAAAACAAATGACATTTTATAATTATCTTTACCTTGAAAAGTTTAGGTATGTGTCTAAATTATGTATTATATACATATTTGAGGCAGTCTGTTTTCTTTTCACAGTAGTAAGAAATGAAAAATAAATAATAAGAAATATAAACTGTTATTTTTGTAAAAGCCAGGTGAAAGAACTTTAGCATTATCAATTATAAAATTGCACTGACTTCAGTAGAATCAGGCTGAACTAATTTTACACATAAGTTTACAATTTCTTCCTCGAGCTTTTCTAGCAAATCAGTATTAAGGCAGATGCTCACAGAAGCAATCACCTATTCTGCTTCTGAGCTCTCCTTGTACTCCACAGTTCAGTGCTCTGAATATCAATAGTTCTGCTTTCCATTTAGAGAACTTTTGAACATTAGGCCTTTTTTTCAGAGAGGAAAAAAACTGGGGATTTTTAAATTGACTGCAGTTAGGGCACTTTGAAAATTGTATCTTTCTGAGAGTTTCAGTGGGGGAAAAATTACTTTCCATTTTCCTTTGCTGGAAATTATTACATTTAACTTTATTGTAGCAATTCAGAGTAACTTTATTTTCAATTTGATCTCTACTGTCAGTACTAGTCAGATGCTTTTCCCATTGAATTTAATGGCAAAAGTAGTCCCTGTGTAGATTTTACAGCACTTAGAAAAAGTAGAAAGACCCTCAACTCTAGCAAATAGCAGCTCTGCTTCTCTGCTGTCATGTCTTAACCAGAATCTGTGATTGTTTTTGCTGAGTCACTTCAAAAATCTAGTGGAAAAGAGGTTTTTTAAGTCCAGCTTTGTTACTAGGTTTGGCTCAAGTTCGCACCAAAGACAACAATCAAGCAGAATCACTGCTTTTATATGCAGTAGCTGCTACCTCATCCTGCTTTGGGTAGAAAACATGACATTGTCTTCTGCGCATTTTTGTTTACTGTGAATTTCTCAGTCTTCCTCCAAGCTGTTATAAAAACCAAAGAGAGTTAAAAATCTTCTCTGAAGAAGAGAGACACTGTCCACAGATTTCAGACAATAATCTGGTTATTTCCCCTGCAGAGGAAAATGCTGCTAAGGCTTCCTAGGGTTTTTGATTCAGCAGCTTTAATTTTTTTTAACCTATCTAATCAATAAATGTTAGATTTGAGAAAGCTGTTGTGGCTTGCTCAGGGCAGGTGCTTCCAGAGTGAGAACTCCCAGGAAAAACAAAATCCATGCTGTAGCAGCAATATCCAACAGCTTTGATTAGAGGGTATCAGCACACACAAATGACATAAAGATTGCTTTCTACAGGCAACTGGAATCTTGCCAATGACTTCAGTAGGTTCATATCAGGCCAGACAAGGGGCTGGTTTTGCTTTCTCTCTTTCATCTGCTGCCAGAACTTCCTGCCGTAGAGCTTTGTTTGTCCTGTTTACTGAAATGGCCACACTCCACTGAAAGCAATTCTTTAAACTTCAAATGCTGCGCCACGTAATTTATGAGTGCCTTTGGGAAACGAGCTTGCTAATATGCTTTGCAATAGTTTTTCCTAGAAAGGAAAAACTTGCTTGATAAAGATCTTAGAGTCTAAATGCCTGGGTCCTCACAGGCTTGGTGCTCTCTGGTCTGAGACATCCCTGCAGAGTGCACACAAAATGTAATGAAGCCAAAGCTGTGACTTGCTCTCTGCTGATGCCAATTTTAACCTATAGTGAGGTAAACAGCTGTGTGGTTTCACCAGCCATGCTCCTGGCACAGGAATTGATAGCAGACATCACACCAGCTCTTTGAAAGCCGCCTTAGTGCATGCACATCCCTGGTTTTGTGATCTATGTTTAGTTCTAGTTCCTTTGTGTGCAGGTGTTGGGAAAGGGGATGGGAAGATAGCCCAGTGTTTTGGCTTTCTGCTATGCTGATCTATTTTTATTTCTATTTACACTATAAATGCATAAGAAGAGGCTACCTGAGGATAAGACCAGTCCTGAAATAAAAATACTATACATGTAGCCTATCAGGATAATGGATTTTAATTCATATGCCTCCAACAAGAAATAAATTTGATTCTTTTACTGCGTTGATCTAAACCAGAAGTCAGTTCTCTGAAGTAAAAATTATAGCCCTGTAAATGGACCACCAAGAATAATCACAAAATCACTAACTGTGCTCTTGGCCTCCTCTCAGGCACACAAATATCCAAACCCCTTTTGGATAACACTGGTGTAATAGAACAGAACCCAACACTCTATAGATGAAGATAACATAGTTTATATATCATATAACACTATTTTCAGCACTATTTACCATAGCCACGCTGCTGACACCTTTACTGATTTATTGGCTCTGGCCTTAAAGATGAATTTAAAAGAAACTAAATAATTCAAAGAAAAGAAACTAGAAAATTTACAGATATTCTAATTTTTTTTTTTGTCTTTGGGTGTTTCTTGCAGGTTGTGACCACGTGCTTGCAGGTATTAGGTCCCTAAAGGTAGTTAAGAAGACTGGAGGAAAGCATGGCTCTTGGATGAAAGATCCTGGCAAAAAGCACACAAAGATTTATTTATTAAGTGGCTCTGTAAATAATATGATTTTGGAATTTGCAAATATCATGACTTTCATGGAAAACAATCACACACTGAAGGCTCGCACAATCCCCTTGCCATTGCCCTGGGAAGGAACTGGCCACGTCATCTATCAGGGTTTCCTCTTCTACCACAGATACGGCTCCTTAAATGAGATCATTAAATTCAATATCCAGAGAAGAAATGTAGCTGACCAAATGCTGCTGCCGGGGGCTGGAAGGATTCCTGCCTACCAGCTCTCTCCACAGACAAAAATAGACCTGGCTGTTGACGAGCAGGGGCTGTGGGCACTCCATGCAGAACCAGAGACCGGGGGAAACATCGTCATCACCAAAATCAACCACGTAACCATGGCCGTGGAGCACTCCTGGGACACTCCCTGCAGCAGCAAGGATGCTGAGGCAGCTTTCATGGCCTGCAACACACTCCACGTGGTCTACAACTCTCCTTCTGGAGGCACCTCCCGCATCCAGTGTATTTATGATGTTTTGGATGCCCTAAATACTTACATGAACCCAGGACTGCACTTCCCCAAACGCCAGGGGAGCCATTCCACCGTACACTACAATCCTAAGGAGAAGCAGCTCTTTGCCTGGGGTGATGGATCCCAGATCATTTACAAGCTTCACACAGAGCAAAAGGTTTAGAATATTTAGCAGCTTCTTAAATAGACTTTAAAGCCACCAGTCCCAGGTCAACATAGCCATTAATGTGTATTAAAATGACACTATTCCCATCTGTTACAATTTTCATCTCTTTTGCATAACTTAAGGCTTACCTGCCACAGTAATCTTAATGTCCAAAAAAAATATGTGAAGACTCCATTAATATAAATTACACGATGACTAAATACCACACATGTACAACCCCCTCACACACACAAATTAGTCTTAAATTTTAAGGTTAATTTAAAAAAGAATAACCCATTTCTGACAAGTTCTCTTCCTATTGAAACTATATTTTCTGCTCCAGTGCCATGGAAATTAAATAAGAAATCCTTCCTGTCCAAAACACAGTCTGACAACCTTCACAGATCTGAAGATCATTGTAGAAAGCCTTCTAGTAAGCAATATAAAATCACATGCTTCCAGAGAAATTAGATAGAAGTTTTAACAGGAGAGGTTTATCTTACCACAAAGCATAGGAATATACACATCCACAAACATGGTTTATACTTAACATAAAACTCTCATACATCACATCAAGGCTACTCCTAATCATTGAACTTCTAGAGTATTTCCATGAAAATTCCACATTTCTTATCCATGTAGCTGTACAGACCACTGTTGATCCTGCCAGTACATTAGCTGCAGCCAAATATTCACCTTTATCAGCTTCAAGTTGTCACTTCTCACTATTTTTTGAATGCATCACTGTTTGTGTGCCAGAGGGAATGTTTCTGGGTGAAGTGTTCTCTAGCATACACTACTTTTAAAGGTTTTTACATGTCACTTTTGGGTGTTTTTCTCATTAGTTCTCTTTCAGCATCTACTTTTGAGGCATTTTCCCCAATGCTTCAAGTCACTTCCATTGATTATAGCAGAATCTTTCTCAGCCTATCCTCCAGCTCCTGGAAAAGGTGGCTCAGAGGAGCACAAGAGTGCAGGTGAGGGCATGGCACTGCTCAGTCCTGGGTTTGTGAGTCACAGATAAACTCCAGGTATTTTGTTTCAAAAATAATCTTTAAAATGTTAAATAATGTTTAAAAAAAAAAGGCTTTTAGTGTGAAATAGAGGTACAGACTATATTTTTAAAATTATTTTAATGACAGCTGCATTTCTGTCTAACAGCAAACACACAAACAAACAAACAAACACACCAAAAAAAATCCCCCCAGGAAAACCACAAATAATGGTACTTGAAAAGTGATCCACAGCTGTTCCTACAGAAAGCCCATTTTGTTCATTACACTGAAAGAGCTGTTGTTCTGCTTAAAAACAGCATCCACAGAAGAGCCAGACATCAGGGAATGATTTTGAAAAGGAGTTCCAGAATGAAATTAAGAGTGTATAGACTGCTGGGCTGCAACAGTGATACTCTGCCTTTAGCAAAAGAAACTATCTCATTCTAAGCAGGCTTGATGACTAGAGCATTGTTTCAGTGTTACAGCAGACATAGGATGCACAGCTAAAGACGTCCTCAAGCTGGAAGGAAGGTGGGCTGGCACTGGTTTCCTGTGTGAACGCCAGTTAAAGGCAGTATTTGGCTGTTTATTCCTCGTCTGTAAAATTACAAACATGTAAATGCAAAATGGCATCAGCCACCTTTGGAACACTTTGAGAACTTTCACTGGAAAGGATGTGTAATTTTCTTTATTTAAGAAATAAAGTCTTTGGATGTAAATATGGATCGAGTCTGCTCTTTAGAAAAAGCGTTCTTGAGATGTGCTTTGTGCCACAATACAACGCAATGGAGGAAGCCTGTGCCACTATTCTATATACAGATACTAATGTGCAATCCTCAAAAGTTCAGGCAGGGTCTTCACTGGGCCTTGCTGCCCTGGAAACCCAAAATTTGTAATGAATTAAAGCCCAAGAGTGAGAGAAGCACCCGGACATCCCAGCAGCAGGAAAGGGATCAAGCACAAGGGCTCCCAGCACTCCACAAAAGAACTGCTCACTGTCAAATGCTGCGTGGGCCCTGCTTCCCATCCCCTGGCTCCATCCCAGCAGCGTGAGGAGATTCCATGTCCTCTGCATGGAGCCCCAAGGGAGAGGGGAGGACAGGAGCTGGCATCCTTTGAGCCACTGTGCCAGCACCACACAAGGAGCTTGTGGGAGGCCACTGAGGAAAGTTCTTGGGCCCTGGAGGCTGGGAGAGGGGGAAGCTCTTTTCAGTCTGAGGTTCACTTTTGCTCTATTTTATAGACTTAAGATGAACTTCTGAGCTGCTTTTGTTTTTCTTAATCCCCATGCATATTTTAGTGTTGCTGTCTAACACAAAGTACAGTCCCATTCCTGCGCTCATCTGGGAGTTTCACCACGTACATTTCACCTTGGCTGTGACAAAGAGCAACTTACAACACTTCAGTATTGCTCACACTCTTCCTGCAGCACAACATAGATGAGGCTACTGGTCCTGCATCACGGAATAAGCTGGGAAATGGGCTGTGGGTTGGGGTAGAATACGAATTTTGTGGACTGTAGTGGCAACTTGGGTTTACAGCAGCAGCAACACAATTGAGAGACTTGTGCCTGTGAATATGGTCTGCTCTGCTGATCAATTAATATTCTTGTAAGAAAAAGATGGCAGGCATTCTCCTCCAGCTTCCTGGTAATCTCTTAAATATATATGCTTTGATTTAATTTTCATAACTGATAGCACGCAAGCAGATACTTTTGAGATTGTCAGAAGAGACATCTGGTTAACTCCCAGATGACAAAGGGCAAAAATAAGGACTGTCTGGTCAGAAACAGGGAGGAAAGAATGACAAATATCTGAACAGAATAATCTGCTCCAAGAAAGCAGTCTCCAAAAAGCAAGGACAAAGGACTGTCAGGAGGCAGCAGTTAGCCATGACAAGACTGCATGAAAGAAGGCATTGACTTCCAGTTCAGGTAGATGATATGATTGTTACCATGGAAATGGAATTGGTACAAGGAGACGAACACAGACGAGTCTTCATCAGGAACAAAAAACACAAATGAGTTTATGACCTCTAGCTTCACTATCTAGATAACATCCATTACTGTCCTTGTTATCCAAGTCCTTTCATGCCACACTTTCTCCATGTGCTCATTTCGTCTGAACCACTGGGCTTATTTCATGTGAACCACTGGCTTTTTGCTATTTCACGTTCAGCCCCTCCTCTGGGGCTGCCTGTCTTGCTTTGCAGCAGCTCTCAGCGGGGAATTCAATGCCCTCTGCTCTGACAGCAGGATCATCATCCTCCTAACAAAAGCAGCCCTCCTCAGTGCTTTGGCTGTGACGAAGGTCCCTCACCTCTTCACTGATACTACACTCACCTCAGCCATTTCCTGCATTGAATCATGCCTGCCCCTTCCCATGGTGATAGCAGGCTCCTCATTTTCCATGCCCTCCATTCTTTCTGCCATCTCTTCTGCAGAAAGGTTTCTCGGGGCAGAGTAATCTACAACGATTATGTCCTGTTTGCACTTGAAGCAATCAGAATTATCATAGACAGAAAGGTTTTCAGCTTTCTCTGGCTTACTGACACCCGTGTGATGAATTTAAGCTTTCTGACGACTGTGTGCTTTCTTACTTGGATTTTGTGGATGCCAAGGATCTGCAATTGCTAAAAGCAATTTACCAGTAGAGCAGAGTTTGATGCTAGGAGCATGGTGTAAATCATGCCAGTTTAACTAGGTTTATTTTTACAGTGCCCATCAAAGACAAGCTTGTTTATCAGAAAATAATATTCCTACCTCTTTTTCTTCTTCATTCCTACCTGACTGGATCTGGAAGGTGAGAGCCCCTTTTAGCATTCATACAAGCAGCCACCATATCAGAAAAACACACACGACATGTTTCTTACAGATGGGTTTATCACTAAAAAATGCAACTGTTGCCTGCCTGCTGTCACCCTGCTCTGTCACAGCCCATGTTTTTCCCCCTGTGCTGTCTCCCACCCAGTGGCAAGACACGGCTGCAGAGACGTGCATGGAAACTCAGTAAAGAAACTGCAGAACCAAAACCAATAAAACACAGCTCTCCTAATACCAAAGAAATGGCTCCTCCTGAAGGCAGAAATCAGGATCTGTGGCTTTTTAAGTGGTTTGAATTTTTCATGGGTTTGCATTGCACGTGAGAAAATAACATTTTATTACACTGCCACCATATCACGCCCTGAGCCCAGAAAAGGGAATGTACAGAATCCCAGAATCTACAGTAAAGTTGGAAAAGACCTCTGAGATCATGGAGACCAAACTTTGACTGGACACCACGGTGTCAGCCAGACCATGGCACTGAGTGCCACGTCCAGTCCTTCCTTAAACACCTCCAGGGATGGTGACTCCAGCACCTCCCTGGGCAGCCCCTTCCAGTGTCTAATCACCTTTCTGTTGGTGATATCTGGATATTGATCAGTCTTCTTTCCTGCTGTTCATGCTGACAGCATAAACCATGACTTTAATTTGTCTTGGAATTTATTGTTGCAAAATATTTCAAAAAACCCTTGTTATTTTAAATCCATTTTTAAAATAATTTTTAACAAGTAAAACCTTTATGCGGAAAAGGTAAATAAAAAAACCCCTTAACTGCTCCCTATGCAATTGTCATATTTATTGCAGATGACCACCTGCTTCTCCTTCTTATTTAGGGCTGACTTCTCCATGGGACTGATGCCATCCAGTGAGTCAGTCCCTAGTCCATGAATACAGGACTGGGGCTTTTCTTTTGGCTTTTCAAACTGTTTCTTCAGAGTAGGAAGACAAGGAAAAAAAATATCTGTGGAAAATGTTTTATTTTATAAACCTTTAAAAGTATCTCAAAAAGTAAATACTTCTGAGGTGGCTGATTTTTGAGACTTCCTAGTAGACTCTGACCTGGTTTTCTATTTCCCAGTATTATCTTCATCCAACTAATCTGAAAACTAATGCTGAAAAATCCAGAACTTTTGGGAAATACCCACTGTAGAATGTGTTGGGACTACATCTGCCTGTAAAGAAAACTCCACCCATGTTAACTAACCTCCATACTCTGTGTAGGTAATTTCTGGCCTTGGGTAGGGAAAAACATGGTTGTTTTTACCTGTAACACTCATTTGAAAACACAGCCATAGCCATACAAAGCTGTGCTGTCATTCCTGACTTTACCAGATCAGGAGGCATTTTCAGGCTGTAATTTTCCTTTAAACTGCGAGCTCAAAGACTTGGTACTCACTGAGGTATATTCCCCTCACTCAGTCATGAAGAGGACAGTGGGATCTCCAATGAACACAGACCAAACAGAAACTCCATTATTTGCTGCCTTGGATCCTTGCAATCAAACCATCACATCCAGTTTTTGTTGAAGATTCAATTTTTGGCCTACGCATTTCTACCAAAATTAATCTGAAAAATGGTCAGAAAAAAATGGGAGATAATTCAGTAAGGGCAAGAGCAAAGAACTATGCTTAGGCAGGAATGACTTTCACAATTAGCACCCCAAGCTTCAAATATGTAAAAGCAAATACTGTAATATTGCAAAGCAGAGGAGAAGAATCTGCTCCCCGTATCACCAATGGACAGAAATAATTCAAACTGCAGTCAGGTTAGATGTCAGACAATTCTCTGACTACAAGGCTACAGAGCCTTGGCACAGACCTTTTTACCTCAGAAATTTCCAGTGACAGAGGACTAACAATTTCCACTGTCAGGAACAATATTTGTTGGAGCAACCTTGCATTTTGGCAGGGGATTGATCACACAGCAGTTACCTGCAGAGACGGGGACTGGTCTCTGGGGCACAATCTGAGCCATCCTGGGACGTTAACTGAGAAAAATGGACTTATTATCAAGTGTCTATTTCCTCACTAGGAATCTGTGCCCCTCCTGGAAACTGGAGAAGCTCCAAAACTGACAAAAATCACTCAACTAGACCAACCTTTCTGTATTTGTACATGGGACACTCTGTGTGATGGTGCATTCATTTGCCTTGAAATATGATTGGCATAAAACCATTGAATAATGGAGCATTTTATAATTCCAAATTCTCTTTGCCCCTGTTTGTGATACATGAGGTTAGAAATAATATTTTCATTAGGATGTCCAAGTAAAGGTGATTTTGATAGAGGATTATTACACTAGATTGTTCTGTGACCTCAAAGTTAGTCATAATTTTCTTATTCTTAATTAACTGGAAAAGGAAAGAATCCAACATGTGAACACTAATTGCTAATACAATTAGTTAGATCATGAACTTCTTATATATTTATCTATTATCCAAATAATTTTTTATAAGTAATCCTCTATATAGTATTTTTGGGAGCAGGACTGATCTTATATTTTGTACTTCCCATATAATTCCTGAAACTATCTGTAATCATTAACAAATATCCAGACAGAATTAAGTGCTTTTGTGGGGTTTTTAAATATAGATTTTCAGACTATTTTATTTAAACAACACATGCTTCATCAAGATATTTAGTTTAAACAATGCATATGACCAACTGCTTTTTCTTTTAAAGGCCCAGTCTTATAGTACTGGCATTATCACTGTCCATTTTCTTCAGCTGAGGATTAGAAGATAAAGTGTCAACATAATTTCCTGTGCCCATTCTCAGTTTGAAATCAATCTCTGTTCCACGCAGACGGATGGCTTAGGAGAGCTACAAAGATTTACTTTGGCTTTATGCTCACAGTGCATTTTTCCAAAAGTGATTTTAATGTGTCTGCAAGCTACATCCTGCTTTAATGCCAGCTCTCCAGTGCCACATGTACAGCTGCTAAAAACAGCTTTGGCAAAAAAAGGTACAAAACCTGAGCTCTTCTTTATACAGATCCCAAAACATGAGGAAACCATCTAAAATCAGATATTTCAGTCCCAGAGGCAATCACCTCTGAAGATCACAGTGGAAAACATAACCTCCTACGAGGATCTCTAAAAAAGTTCTATTTCAGCAATCTTTTTAGAAAAAAAAATAATTTTGCTGAATGCTATGAATTGTGTGTTTATTCCCCCATTTTGAGAGCTAGTGAGTACATCCAGAAAAAATGCATTTCCTATTCAATTGTTTGGCCATAAAATGCAAACATAAATTTGCAGGATTAATGACAGCAGTAAAGTCAAAATGTCTTCTCTAAGTTTAAAGAACTTGCATGCAAACAAACTGAAACAACCTCCAGGCTACCCTGAATCCTCTTTTTCCCCCATGGCATTGGTATCATAAGAAAAAGAACATATTTTCATTCTCATTGCATATTTGTTACCACTACATTCCTGGTCAGTCTTGTAAACAAATAGCTTCTTATTAAATTTCAAAGAAATATGTAAGTTAAGGTTAGTAACTAATGAGGGTATAAAATCATAGAATCATTAAGGCTGGAAGAGACCTCCAAGGTCATAAAGTCTGACCTTTGGCCAAACACTGCCATGCCAACTAAACCACAGCACTAAGTGCCAGCTCTACTCCTTCTTTGATCACCTCCAGGGATGGTGACTCCACCACTTCCCTGGGCAGCCCCTTCCAATGCTTACCCACTCTTTCAGTGAAGAAATTTTTCCTAATATTTGACCTGAACCTCCCCAGGTGCAACTTGAGGTGGTTTCCTCTTCTCCTTTTGCTGGTCACCTGGGAGAAGAGGCCAATCCGCACCTGGCTACAGCCTCCTGTCAGGCAATTGTAGAGAGCAGTAAGATCTCCCTGAGTGTTCTCTTTTCCAGGCTAAATGCCCCCAGCTCCCTCAGCTGCTCCTCACAGGACTCTCCAGACCCTTCTCCAGCTCCACTGCCCGTCTCTGGACTCACTCCAACACCTCAGAGTCCCTCCTGTAGTGAGGGGCCCAGAACTTCAAATATACACTTAGAATAAATCTTTTCCTTATCAAGTTTTTACTTAAAGCAATGTTTGTTTCACTAACCAGTAAGTATGAAGATTAAATTTTTTTCTATCCAAGCAATTCAAAATATGTTGGCAATGGTTATATACATTTGTGTTTATGTTTTGATGCTTGAAAAACCAAAGAGATCTAATTTTTTTTACAGGAAAACTTTTGAGTTTTCCCCACCCACCTTCTGCAATATAAACCTCCATAGATTTATCAGTCAGAGCACAGCACTGAAATCCAGCTGGCAAAATTAAGTTGCAGTTTTCTTACTAGATATGATTTTGCTGACTCCCTCTAATGGAGCCAGAGGGCAAGGAAGGTGCTGCTTGTGATGTCCACAAGCAAACTTTGTGGTGAAGTATTTATGTTAACATTGTCTGATTCGACTCACAACATCAAATTAACTTCAACATTGTAAATATCAGTGCTCATAAACATCGCTTTTCATTTCACCCCTGTTTGTGTCCAAACTAAAAGAATTTGTTGGGCTATTTGGTGAGGAAATAAAACATCACATGACTGACTGACCAGAAAAACAGCAAGGAATGCTCATAAACAAGATATGAATACTTTTAAAAGGAATGTGGTATGTACACAGACAGAGGATCCTGATATCTGACAATGCACAAGCAAAGCAGAAGCTGAATTCCTGTCCTTACTCATTCCATTACTTCAGGGAAACAAATATTTCATCTGTGTACAACTGCACTGGGTAAAGTCAGTGGTTTAGGTTCACCATAAATGGTGCACTAAGCTTTAAGAACAAAGGAGATTTTTAAAGGAGCCTGGAAAAAGTGAACATCTTCCTAAATATTTCAGCTAAAAATCGCAGAAGAAATCTTAAGATCTTAACAGCAGACAAAAATCATTCACAATAGCAAAAATTGAAACATATCTGAGGCTGAATTCATGAGCCACAACTCAGATCTGGAGCAGAAAGTCACTGTCTAAATCTATAGTTACGACAGAAATACAGCCATTATCATACCAGCAAGTTTTTGATACTGAGGGACTTCTTTTGGCTGGACATAAATTCATACTAGGAAGAAAATAAGGGTGATTATAAGTATGGGGAAAAATCCAGTTCCATATCAAGAGGAGAGCTACTAAAACAAATATCAGAACCACAATAAAGATGACTGACCATAATTATTTCCTGTCCAGAGAGAATTTTGTGGGAGATAGAATCCCTTAATTATTTATTAATATTACAAGTCAAAGACAGAGTACATTAAGAAGCTACAAAGAATAAAATATGCATTGTGATAACACACAATAACAAATACATCTTGAATTTAAGATTAGACCTGTGCAAAGAAAATTAGACTGCAAATTACCTGAAAAGGCTTGCTAACTGCCCAAATGTAAAAACTTACAGTGATCATAAATATCTTTTTCTATGACTAATTCTGGTTTTATTTGAATTAACAGAAAGTATAGCAAAGCACAGAAGCAAAGTTTCAGAGTTTTCAAACAGAGACAAGTTTATTTAGAGGCTTACATGGCTGCAATCAACGTGAAATCACAAGAAGATTCGGAGGTCATTGGCAGTGAAACACAGGTGTTCTCAGTCAAAGAAAACTCCTGCAGCTGTGGCACTGAGATCAAGCTAAACACAACCCTTTTGAGAGAGCTTGTACTGGAATTAACTTGGTTTCCCACCAGCTCCAGGCCCAAGGTGGTAAAATGTGCATGAAGGCTTTACAGGTTCTACCCCCTAGTTGTAGTCCAGTTTCTATGCTAGTTAATTTTAAAAAACTAAAAATATCAGGAGCCATTTTCCTGGTTATTTCTAAACTGTGATGAAAGTGTAGTGACCAGGATATGGACAGTCATCTACAAAACATGTTTACAGCTCAAAGGCAGGGCAGAGAGAAGAGACCCTTTAGACTTAAAGAAAAAAACCCAAAGAAGCAAACTCTAAGAGGGAAGAACTGCTGAAAACCTGCAGCTTGTTGGATAAAAAAACAGGTCTTAGGTGTTAGATCAAGTCTCAGAAAAACACCAAGTTTATCTCTGAAGGTAGAGAGAGGAACAAAGGAAACGGGGAAACGGCTAAAATGCAGATTACAGAAAGAGTCGAGAAGGGTTTTTTGACAGGAAACCTGTACTGTGCAAAACCAGGTCAACATGTCCCCAGGGAACCTGTAAATCCAGGAATTCCCACTGATTTGTCAATCAGGGTCAATTACTCACAATTTCCAGGCCATGCAAGCTCTGCTACACCCATGTAGGTTATCAGCTACTGGGTTCAAGGCAAGAACTAGAGATAGGCAACTGCTGCTTTTTCTCTTGTTGGCTTGGGGCTTGGGGCTGAGGTTTTCAGCGGAATTTTTTCTGCAATAGCCCTTAATGACTGCTCTCAGACTGACACTTAAGACAATTTTAAGATGTGTCATACATGAAATCCCTATTTGTGCTTGGTCTGTGCATATTAAGTGCTTTAATTAATTAATTTTGAGATAAATATTTTTTTAATTGAATCTTAAAATTAACCCATCAGCCTAGGTACAAAAATCAAGTTCCATTATCAGTGTTTTCAATTGTTCAAAGTAGTTTATTAAGACAGTTGCACCCTTCCCAGTTAAAAATTCCCCAGTTAAAAATCACCAACTTGCTCCCTTTTCAGACTTCAAACCACCTGTACACCATAAGAGCTACCTTTCCTGTGTTTACTGTATACTTTTACAAGTGTTTTAAGATGTGTTGGATGTATTGTAATACTTTTTTTAGGTGTTTTTACTTGCATCTTGGTTCCAAGGCCAAAAACCCCAGTTCTAACAGCCAGCAGCTATTTTTAGCCCCAACAGCCATTACTCTGCAGGCAAGCTCCACGGCAACCTGAATTTTAATGAAGGCACTTCAGCTCCCTTATCTCAACTAATACCACCCCTCTGACAACGATGAGCCATTGATGGACGGAGATGATCTATCAAAGGGAAAGCACCAATCACTTTAAACCGAAGGGCCGGGCTGTGGGCGGACTGGGGGGGGGGGGGGGCGGAGCAAAAACACAATAAAAAAAAAAAGGCAGAGAGGTGGTGCTTCTTTCTCTCTCTCTCTCTCTGCAGGCTAGCTGTGGTAGATGTCGGTGCTGGGCATTTAAAAGCCTTACTCCCTTTAAGGAGCCTCTAGTAATTTTTTTTCCTGACTTTTGGACCAGCTAAAAGTCAGCCCAGCACTTTAAGTTCTTTTTCTCTACTTGAGGTCTAGTGCTGTCTCAGCCAGAAGATCTCAAATCCCTGCACTCCTGGGGCATACCATCTACCAAGCCATAGGATCCCAAATTTTTATATTTTTCTAATTTCTGTAATTTTTCAATTTTTCTGTTTTCAATAAATTAATTTTTTTATTTAAGAGTTGTCTCATTTCTCACAGATGTAAATCAGCAGAGACTCAGTTACACAACTGAACACCAGCCCACACCTTAATCTCCACAGAAAGCACCATTCATCCCCTGTGAAATCACATCTTAGCAAAGAGCAGAAAACACCAAAGCAGAGCTGACCAGTGAACAAACCCAGAGCTCCGGCGTGTGACCGAGCTCCTGCCTATCAGCTGAGTCACAGGAGCTGACCTTGTCTGCTCTGCCTAATGTCGGGGTTAGATGGAAGTGGCTTAGGCTAATCTTCCCTGCCTGGGAGCTGGGACAAGTCGCACGGCACAGCTCATTGCTGCAGCTGAGCCAGCGCAGGCTGTTCTGTTCCATCAGGCTCGATCACAGCACCAAAGGGCATCGGCCGGAGCTGCCCCAGCTCTGCCTCCGAACCAAAAGTGAAGGCATGATTTACTGCATCTGCATGTATGGCTGCGAGGAAAAGGGCTGTGTGACAGCAACCATCACCCTCACCCACAGAAATAATCAAGGACATCATCTGGGACAAAGAGCATACAGAGGCCCAGCTTGCCTCCTGCCTCAAAGCTTGCAGGTAAGCTGGCCTTGGAGTTTTCCTGCTGTTCTGGGCTCTCCTAATGTTTGAAGGTACAGGATCTTGCATGTATTTTTAAAAATAAGAAATACCTTTAAAAAAGTATTCTGGCTGGAAGATTTCTTGAAGAGATAACATGACAATAGGTACTTTTCAGTCAAGAAACAGCTTAATAGCCCCCTATGTAGCTCACAAGACTTTCTAGCATGTTTTTTTTTTTCCTGCAACAAATTTAGACGTTTGTCAAATCCCCCAATGTTGTGACTGAAACAAATCCCCTGACTCAACACTGCCTCACGGAAGGAGGTGGAATACCAGCTTATCTAGGACCGAGTTCTCTACACAAATACACGCAGCAGCACACAGAATAAACTCTGTATTTCCCAAGCTGCAATGAGAAGGCCTTTGCCTGACAGTGAGAGCAAATGCAGATGTTACAAACAGCTGTGCCCGCCTGAAAAGACTGCAGCTGCCCCCGTCAGCTCTTCATTTACTAAGGCACGCTTGCTAACCCCAGAATTTATAAAATGCCTCAGCACGGGGAGGCTGGGTTTACGTGGGAGCCGAGAACGCTCCATCCCAAAAACTCGCAGGGTGACTCGCGTGTGATTTAAAAGCTGAACACGAGATGGCGCCAAGTCCTTGTACCAGCTCCACCAAAATTTGGGCAGCTCCACCTGTCTCAGGTGCGATTCCTATTACAGCAAGGGGCCACATCAATGGCTTGTTTAAGGGTCTTTTAAAATGCTGAACGAAAGTCACGATACGTTCCTGAAAGGCTTTTTCAAGGACTGCATGTGTCAATGAAAGCTTCTGGAATAAAAAGATTGGGGGAAAAAATGCAATACTGTTCAACAAGTACAATTCTCTCTGGCAAAACTATCTACATATTAAGGAATTTTTTTTAAGTGTATTACATCTGTCCTAGTAAGAAGACCTTTATATCAGATATTCTGCTAAATTATGACGGGGGAAAAAAAAAAAAAGTTTTGTTTTCGTATCAAGTAGCTGTAGCTATCCTGCAAAATCTCAATTTTCTATTTCTCAATTTTCTATTTTCTAAATCCAGAATTTCTACTTTTATGTAGAGGCAAAATATCTTTATTCAAACTCTCAACTTGAATGTCTCAAATTAATTGCACCAAATAAAATAAACCACAGGCATATCTTAACCACTTAAAAAAAAAAAGAAAAGAAAAAGAAAAGAAAAAAAGAGCATACAAGTTAGGTTAAAAAAAGTTTTCAAAGGGCGAGAGAAGGTTGTGCACCTTACTGGAAACTGGTGACATGGCTGGCTACAAATTTCTGCTAAAGATAAGACAGGCTACATGAAAGAAAATCCCTGAGCATTCCAGTGGGTCACGTTTTTTCAAAAACAAGAGATTACACAGTATTGCAGCTTTCACAGTCCTGCACCACAATGTTTATTTGCTGTGTTAATGCTGGTGTTTCACAGCCTGCAGTCTATGAGGACTGTGATTTGGGGGGAGCAATGAAACCATACTGTGACAAACCTTTGTTGTAGTCTTGGAGTAAAGATTTGATAAAGAAGGATGTGAGATCTTCTGGGAATTCTTGAGCAAATTGATACTAAAATATCCAAGTGGTTGGGACTGAATTTTAGACTACTTTAGTTGCAGCTAATTTACTCTCCTTTATAAACAGGAAAATTACAGCTTCATAAAAACCTCTCAGCAAATATAACAGCAATTTGGACCATACTGCAAATTGATGTATCAAAGCACAAGTTCTTTTTCCTGCCTTAGAACCACGAGTTTCTATCCAGGGAGCCATTTAGAGCCTTCACCTAAGAGTCTGCGTTGGCCCTTGCCCTTCAGGGACTATGATCCATTTTGCCACTTTTCTGCACAATCCAGCAAAGGGGCAAGCAGTACAAGGAAAGAACCCCTGGATGCACAAGCCTGAGCACCATTCAGGCACACTTGCAGGATCAGAAATCTGGCCTGAACTAAAACCCAGGGCCTCCCAGCACTGTCAAAGTGACCCATAATGTGACTGTGACACTGAGGAAGAGAAACTTGGTCAGTTCTGCTCAGTAAGTTTCAGCAACATAAAAATAAACCCTGATGATTATATCTCATTAGGATAAACAGTGGGATCTCACATGTGGGATGTCACAGATAACTATGTCTTTTGAGATTGGAAGAAATGATGATCAAGGATGGCCAGTAAAGGCATGTCCAGCAGTGCTCTGCTTTGGGGCTCCTAACTTCTCATAGGTCTTTTCCAAGAAAGATGATTCTGCTCTCCCTGAATAAACTCCATTGTTACATAAGAGAGGCAAAGACTTAACACAATGCCAGCTTTGTGACAGTCATGGGTCTGCACCACTGCAGCTAAGACACAAACCACTCTCATTGAAGGGGGCACTTCTGGAATGGTAATTAGCCAGGAGGCCAGGACAGCTGAGGGAGTGCCCCTGGAACCCGCTACGCTGAGAGAGGTGCAGAATTAACTCACTTATTACAATGATATTAAACAGGATAGACAGGACCAACAGGCTAAAGGGAGCCCAGAATTAGGATTCTCTCTGCTTTCTGGTGGTGCAGTAGTATTATGTCAAACAGTAGAGAAACAGGGCTGTAAAATCATGACCCATGAACAGACAGGGGCTTGTGCTCTGTGCTCAGCCTCCCTCCGCTCCTGCCTGCGCTTCCCAAGGGAGTGGCAGTAATTGCAGAGCCTCTCCATTCCAGGCCCTTCCTGTGCACAGCACTGGGGCAAGGCCATGCTCGCCTTCCCGTGCACTGCCTGACACTGGAGAACAGCATGTACCAGCAGGGGCCTGGCAATTCTAGGTCAGGAATAAACAAGACAGGAGGCAACAACCCTACACAGCCATAACAGAGTAAATGAGGTCCCGGCTGCTGCTTCCATCATGTGCAAAGTTGTCCAGACACCTGTCCTAGACCTCCAGTGAGTTGGGAAAAAGGAGGGCTGTTTTCAACTAAGTGTTGAAAAGAGTCCGAGCTTTGCCCAAACTGTTGCAAATTCCACTGACTCTTTCCCAAATGGTTTAACGATACTCAACAAGCAGTGCTGCACAATAATTTCTGGTATCAGTATTATGAAAGATGAAAATGGTATCAACCACTGTTATTTTCACCACTCCTCTACGTGACCTATTTAAGATGACTACCTCAAAGCTGAGAGAAAACACAAGAAACATTCAAAAGCCGAATTAATACACAGCCAATGGATTCTTGCCAGTTTAAATTATTCTTTAGCATGTTCAGAGATGTTTCAAAGGCATTCTACTTCACTTCCCGTTTTCTCCCTCTCCCACTTTGGGCATGTCTGCTTTGTATGTGAGGTCCCAATCTTTATCTGGAATATCTGGCATGTGATTCATAGCCTTGGTGTTACATGCAAGTTTAAAGCAAAACTGGAGTAATATATAATTCTTCCCAAGGTCAGAGAGCGGCTCAGCTGGTAATAGGGAACAAGTTTTAATACCCCAAATACACTGGAAGCTTACTCTAGGCAAAAAGAGATTCCAAAACTGAGGAGAAGTGTTATAAGTCACAAAATTACATTAAAAAAGTGTGTATTAATACTTAAACTCTTTAGGTGAAAGACAGCATCATCACAGAAGAAGACAGCAAACTGTGGTGGTTGAAATGTAACCACTCCACAAAGAGTGAAAAGTGTGTGTTAATTACATTGCATATGTGTCTGGAATCTCTTTATCTCACTTTCTGCTAAGTAGTTACTTTTGTTTAGCCAGCTCCATAGAAAACTGACATCATCAGAAGCACTCAGTGCTGCTGTGAAAGAGCTCTGCCCGTACAGCACAGGTGACCCCTTTGGTCAACAGAAACCCCTTATCAGATTTCTGCTCAGCCAGGCACCCCAAGTGACCAGCGAACTCCCAATGACCAATTCCCGCAGCACTTTTCGGATTGCTACGAGTGATCCTGGAATCTCTAGAGACTAAAGAAAAACCCACGCTTCATGAATGTGGTTTTGTTTAATGTTTGTGTACTTGGAGTCTTCCTCCAAGTTTTTTTGCAAGGGATTTTTTGCAGTCATAAACAGAGCATTAGAGGCTGATTTCTAAGCAGTAGTCAACAGGGGGGGTGATATGAAATAGTTGTAACACTATAAACGTCCTATGCTGTTATTTTACTAGTAGAATTAAAGTAGGCAAGACTTTAATTCTACTTTAAGTAGTGCTTGAAGTATAGAAATACCTGATTTTTAAATCTTTGGAGTAGTTAGTGTTTTTCTCAGTCAATAATATGATGTCTGTGTTAACCTGGAAAGCCCCTGGGATGTAGGAATACGCACCGAAAAATCCGCGTGGTAACACTTCTGAGAACAACATGGTTTTGCTCAGCAGCTCTACTTCAGGCAATACTGGGGGGAGGGGAATGCTCTCCCGAGCCTTCCCGGGGCGCAGGAGTTCCCGGGAGCACCTGCCCCCGCGGGGGGCCCGAGCGCCGGGCGCCGTCACTTGGGGGCGGCCCCGAGCGCGGCCGAGCCGGGGTCGGGCCGGGGCTGGGATCGGGATCGGGATCGGGATCTGGCTGCTCGGGAGGCTCCGGCCGCAGCCGCTCCCGGGTGTGCCCTCGGCGCGGGAGGCGGCGGAGCGTGGTCCCCACGGTCCCGGCTCTCCCGGGTATCCCGGCTTCCCGGAGGCACCGCCGGGCAGGATCAGGAGGAGGATCAGGATCGGGATCGGGATCAGGTCAGCGGGGCGCGGGCTCGGCGGGTCCTGTGGGGTGTTTCAGTGGGGCCCCTCCCGGCGCTGTGGCTGCAGCGGCGCCTGTTGCTTCTCCCCGCTCGCCCCCGCTCCATCCCGCCGGGAGCAGGGCTTTCCAATAGACGCGGCTCCTGGGAGGTAAATGTTTATTCTCGCAGCGAGCAGAGCTCCGGAACTTCAGTCCGCCTGGTAGGTCAGTAAATAAAGCGCTTTAGTGGCGTAGGGCAGTGGGGTCAGCAAGCGCTGTCAGTAGTGACACCCAGCTGCAGCCGAGCTCTCCAAGGTGGGAGCCCCCCTTCCTCCCCTCCCCAGGCTTTGACAATTAACTATAAAAAAGGGGTATGTGGGGCGTTGCAGTGGGGGAAAAATGAGATTGTTTAAAGGATGTTCAGGGGGGAGCCGCTGGAAGATGAAACTGGCTGTTTGAGCGGTACATAGATAAGGGAGGTAAGAGTATGAGGGGATGTCAAGTGATCTCCAGCCCCATCGGCCAGCACTCACGGTATCTATCGTGCTGCTGTGATAAAAATACCTCCCCATAACACTTGCAAGAAGGATAAGGAAGCACCTCCTTTGTGTGTCATCGTTTGCTCAGCTTTGCATGGGGCAGGGTAAGATGCTAAGTAGCAATTTGACTGTGCATAGGTGCAGTTCAACATGTGCTTTTGAAGATTTGCATGTGCAACTCTTCGTATGTCCAGAGCCAAAAAGGTTGTTTGCAATTTCGGGTTTTTAATTTTAAGGTTCTGGCAGTAGGGGAATCACTGAGGGGCGCTTTTCTGCAGTTGTTTTGTTGGGGTTTTTTTAAAGATGAATATATGAACAAGTGCATGAAGGACTTCATTCTGAAACTTGTATGGAAAGAGCAGGTGGGAGAGCAAAGGAAGCGGAATTCCAGCTTTCCATGTTTGTTTATTGGCTTTGCCTGTGTTCCTAACTTTTGCTTGCATCTGCTGTATGAACTTGTTTAAAACCAATGAATCTTCATGCATCTCTCCATCTTTCTAATGGAGTAGAACTCAGTATACAAGGAAAGTGAAAGGTCAGATTGGGACAAACATAAGCAAATATGGGTTGTTGTTTTTTAAATTATATGGATTTTCTATCCACTTGCTCGAGAACAATAGTGAGGGCCTCTTGAACCTGCAGGAAACCTGGTGTAAGTTAAAGCAGAGGGAGAACTCAAAAGAACCTTAGCTTTGTCTTGAGGACAGGTATAGCTTGGTACCAGAATATGAGAAAAAATAGTATGTAAAAATAAAAATATAATTTATAATATATAAAATAATTTCAAGTCCCCAATAACAAGATTTAAGCTGAGGGACAGCTCAAGACTAGTCTCACCACTGGCTGCTGAAATTTTTCCTATCTGTTGTAGAGGCACATGACTTGCCTGTAGCTCTTTTGAACCAATGTTAACATCTCTTTTGAAAACTTAAATGCTTTATTTACCCAAGCCAGGTAGTAATCAAGTGTCTTGGCAAAATATATAGCAGCTTATCTATTGCACATCTGGGACTCTGCCCTATGGAAAGCCCAAATTAAAGGGAGGGGACAGAAACAGGTTGATCTGTGTGACTGAAACATGGTAGGAATGGGGCTGGGAGCATTGTT
Organism: Corvus kubaryi; assembly: GCF_017639235.1. Taxonomy (NCBI): domain Eukaryota; kingdom Metazoa; phylum Chordata; class Aves; order Passeriformes; family Corvidae; genus Corvus; species Corvus kubaryi. Next base: position 1,792,954 of record NW_024581126.1, on the reverse strand, counting down.
CCCTGATTCCATGTTCCCTGGCCGCTTTCATCTCCATCCCAGGAAGCAGAGGATTAGAGGGATGGTGGTAGAGGGCACTGATCCTGCCATCCTGATTTCACTCCAGCAGCCCTATCCACATGAAGATAAGTAGGGAAGATGGGAAGGAATAGCTAAAGATGAGATAATAAGAGCTATCTTCCCCTCACTCCTCCTGTATCTGATCTCACTTCGTCTTTCTTAACGTGGTACCAGCAGTGTGGAAAAGTGATCAGGGTGGGTGTATGTGTAAACAAAGGGAGAATGTTTTGGTGTAGGCACAGGCCACAGAAGTGTTTTCTGGGTTCTTGAATCCATTCTCCCAGTTTCCTGTCATGCTTGTTACTCTGAGTCTCTTGTTTCCTCCAGACAGCCCATGAAGGCTCTGAGGCAGCAAAATGTGACTCCATGTGGTAGAGAGTGTTTGAATGGAGGATAGGAAGAGAACAGATGGACAAGAGTAGAGTGGAGACCTTAATAATCACCTTCCCAAACACTTTGATAGTGTCAGCAAACAGGCAGGAAAGGCAGAGGGAGAATGTCCTATGAGTGCAGAAGAAGGGAAAATGAAACAGAACAAGACCCAGTGAGACACCTCTTTGTTATTCCATGTGCAGCTCTGCTTCCAGCCCTCATTTACCTAACTCGTTTCCTGTTTGCCTCTTTCTGATCTCTCTCCTCAAAACAAACAAACAAACTCCCACAAAACCCTACAAGGCACTTGTCCCTATACACTGCTCTCACTCTTATTAGGCTACTCTGAGGCAGACCAGAAACTAAGTTCATTTTCCCTGCAGCTAAAGATTCGTTTGAGCTCAGATAGCCTTGACCTGGTAAGATCAGCAAACGACTGTGCTCCTACAGGTAAAGCAGGGCCTCAATGGGCCTCGGCTTATTAGCAAAAAATCCACCTTCCTCTTGCTTCCTTCCACCCAAAAAGACGTTTACAGAAATAGGATGAAACCTCCTCCTTTTAGAAGTCTGTAATGTGATGATTTAGTTTATCAAAGCGGAGAATGATGAACAAGGAAATGTGTTTTATGGTAATGATCACTCACTATAGGTACAAAATCGCTGAACATGCTGTACAAAGAAAGGCTTTTCTGTGTTTTCCAGAAATACCCAACAGTGTAGAAATAGCAACGCAGCAGAAGATGACATTGTTTAGGGCAGTAGATTAGAACAGTCAGAAGTCACTTTTCTGTCAGTGAAGTTGCATCATTCAAGTCTCTCGGGATGTTTACCATTTCTGTTTGCCATCTCATACCCAGAGATCACTTCAACCTCTTTAGGTACAACCTTGAAAATCTTGTAAGCTGCAGAATAGGGTTTAGCAGCAGTGGCTGTCCCTGGAGGGACACTTGCTCAGTTACCAGAGTTCCGTAAATGTGTATGAAATAACTTTGCCTCAGTCAATGCCCCGAAAATTGGAAAGTTTGACTAGTGGGTTATTTTGAGTGCTTCAAATTCTCCCCAGTTTGCTTTTGTCTGTTCAATGCTCTCAACTCACCTGTTACTTTGAAGATGAAGAAACTGAGAGTCCCACCTTTGCTCAGTCTGTTCTTTGTCTAAGCACCAGCTCCGAGGTGATGTCTTTGATAACCTGTGGCAGGTGGAATTTCTTCCTGTCACACCTTTGCAGTATTTTAGTTCCTCTTTTACACAGGTGCACATTAAGCAACAAAATAAAGGCGCTTCTTTTTTTGTAGTTAGATGCCTCTGCCTATGCTTTAGCATGATCTTTTTATTTCAAGTCTCTGTGACCTGGTAACATTACAGTTACCTCTTTTGTTTCCATCTCCATGTGTTTATTTGCTCTAAAACCATTTCCCAAGAGCACTTTGCTCTTATCTGGCAGTTCATTGATGCAGAGAACAAAGCAGTTATATTAAAAAGATAATTTCTTTCTGAAATAAACATAAAAAGTAAATCCTGATGGCACTGTTGCCAGTCTAGGTCAATTTGTGTTTATAATGTGCATCTGCCAAGTTCCAATGTAGTGGTTTAGAGGACTGTAAGCATGACCTGGATTTTAAACTCTAATTTGATAACCTGTAAAGCAAGACTTCATGAATATTGTGTGGTTCGGTAGTATTTCTTCAAAACCTGTGACTGAAACCTGATGAGGGAAAAGAGCTGTATATTTTCATACAGATCAAAAAGGAAAACTTGGTATCTTCAAATGCCTAAGACAGGGCATTATTTCTGTTAGACCATCAACAAACAAATGGGGAGCCATTAGTGGTTTTCTCAACTCTGTGTATGTGTTAGATAAAATATATTGTGTTTCTATGTTCAGTTGAGTTTTCTGGGTTAAAACTGAAGTAACAGGATAAAAGTTGAGGATTGAATACAGGCTAAAACAGAGCACTTTTTAGAGGGGGAAAGATAAGAGACCTGATGGTGACCAGATAGCAGGTGTCATTATTTACTGTTCCGTGAATGGTAAAAAATGGATCTGACTTCCAAAAATTTGCAAGTACGAACTGGTGATTGTATGGGAAGCCTTTGCCATATCACCCAAGGAAATGGCAGCAAATTGATGATGGTTTCCTGAAGTGCATGTGAATTTGGAGGAAACAGATCAGCTGATTCTCCTTCAACAAAGCCTTGAATTAGTTTGGAGGTGTGAAATCAGACTGAGTGCTCAAAGTCAAGAAAAATACAGGTCCAAAGGATGCCTCTGTTACAAGTCTTGCCTATCCAACGCTGACTGTGTTGTTTTCATTAGAGCAACATAACATGTATGAATATTCATAGAGAATGATTCACTTGCTGGTTGACTCTTCATACTCTTTAAGATCAACAGATTGTGTGCCAGTTAAAGTAATTAGTAAAGATAAATCTAAGATGTTGCATTCTAATCTGGATTTCCAGCACTTACAGTATGGGAACTCCTGTTTTAATTTATCCTCTTCTGAAAACAAGTCTGGTTGGTCTCCACGTTCAGAGGTGACTTAGCTGGGAATGCCTTCTTATTTCTGTGTGTGCTGCCATTAAAAAAAAAAGTAATTTTATTTCCAATTTGCACTATTTTCAACCCAAACTTTATTTCAGAAATCAAGTTTGGACAGGGGAAGATATTTGCCAAGTGTCTCTCGAATGCAGTGAATCATATTTTTAGTCCTTACCAGTGCAGATGGTAGCATCTGCTTTAATAAAGTATAATCAAAACATCTTATTCTAATGGCATTGCAGCAAGATTTATGAGTGTGTTTCTGGGATGTTCATAAACTAATGCACATAATCCAGTCAGCTCCTAAACAGAAGAATTCTGATGTTTCACTCCAGACAAAAAAATAAAAATCTCTAGCAAAGGCCTCAGGGAGATAATCTGTTTTATGTGGAAACAAGCACAAACCACTTATGAAAGTAATATATGTGATTCTCTTAAAGAATGTGTTCATTACATCTGAGGAAAAGAAAAAGAAAAATTAGTGAAGTCAATATTTTCTTTCCTTGAAGTAATCTTCTGTAAATAAAAGTACATGTACAAAGCATTCTAGTGTTACTACAGATTATATTAAACCTGGAAATTTCAGTCATAAGCATTATAAATGATTAGTTAAATACTTCTTCAATTAAAATGTTCTGCAATTCAGAAAGCTGAATGTGTACAAAGTAGTAATTTTGCCTGAAACTCTACAGTGGAATTGCAGTCTGCTCTGGCAGACTTCATATGTATAAAAAGAACATCATATTAGAACCTTTGTTACTAAAAGAAAGGAAAGTTGTTATAACAAGCTTTTGTGCAAGAAGAAGGTCTGTTCTGGCCTGCTTTGCAGAGCATAGTGCTGGTCTGTTGTGAAAAATACTGCATAACACGCAGGAGTTACTCACCCATACTTTGCCCAGTGTGTGCAACATTTCATAATAATTGTAAATCAGGCTAAGGATTAAAAAACTGTTTCAGGAATTGTGGTCCGAATCTGTTTTGCTTTGATTGCCTTCTCCATTTTAGTTAGGAAACTTGGTACCATCTTCAGTTTCCTCTGCAGATCGTGAAGTGCAGCTGTTTCTGATTTCATTGGCAAAAGGCAGATTTTAGAAAACTGCTTTTTTACTTTTTTTTTTTTAGCATGGGGAGAGGAGTTTGTGTTCAGAGTAAATGGTTTGTCATAAAAGGAATTAATGGTCTAAAATTTAGCTGTGATTCACCAGCCATTTGTAGTTCTTATTTAATCAAAGCTTCTGATTATCCAGGACTAATTGCAAATGGGAGTAGCAGCTGCTCACTTCCTTTGGAAATCCAGATTTGGGTACTTAGAAGAAGAGCTTCCAAATTAGTAGAGACTGATAAAAGTACCATGCTAGGCAGAATGCCCAGTTTGCCAGGCAGTATGTTCATAAATATAATTTCACTGTAAATGTATTTTATTTGCTTTTCTTAACTAATGAGTAAACAGAACTTTACATGTACATGTTTACAGCACAGTCAGGAAGCAAAACTACCCCTTATCCATAAACACTAATAGAGGAAAAAATTTCTTCATGATAGGAGTGTATTTTAGTGTTTACCAATATGACCATATTCTTCTTTTCAAGTTGGAATGGACCGGATCTGTATTGTTTTGGAATTAATGAAACGGTCTTGAATATTTCTACTTGGAGGTTTGAAAACAATTGAAGCAAAGGGGGCTTAATGTCTCTTACACAGCAAATCAAATTTTCCTTTCAAATTTAGTAGAAGAATACAAAGATGTCACAATTACTGATATGGAAGCAGACTTTGATCCATTTTTGGGAAAATGAAATAAACTGAAGAAACTGATAGTGAATTCTGATTCCCTTTTCTCTCCTGAAATAGAAGCAAAAGATAATGTTATCCAAAAGATGGTAATTTTCATACTTCAGTCTTTTGTCTATATATTCTTTTATTTTGATGCAAATGGCCCCAAATGCACAAAACTTCTGAGAAACTTTTGATGCAGGCACATCAGCTGGCATCTATTAGGAATTAAAGGACTTTGCAAGTCATTAGCCTGAAATAATTTCATTTTGTGGCTGTTTTAATAAACAGGTCCAATAAAGGCATTGCTATCAAGCAGTAAAGTACATGATTAAGTTATTACCTCAGGAAACTCCATAGGTGTAGTCACAGACCAAATATGAGTAGTAGGACTTTCAAATAGTTTGAAAAAGCTGCTCTGAGTCTTAACATGAAATACTCTGGAGCAAGACAGGATGTGTAAAAGCCTGACAATCAGCATGCTCCCAGGCATCATTCCTGGTTTTGACAGTGCATTTTATGGCTTCTGGCCTAGCTTTGATGACATTCAGAGCCCTTTAAAGGAATACAAGAATTCTTTTCCATTTTTTCTGCTATGTCAATATAAAGGTGTCTATTTATTTCAGAGGCAGTAAAATTTGACTAAATTTACAACAATATATTGTTTTGGCTACAGTTATACTCTAGCATTTGCAATTTTTCTATTTATTTCACCCATATGAAAGAGTTCTTCTTGGGACTGGAAGTAATACAGTAGAATTTTAGCTACAGTTTTATTTTGTTAGCAAATCCTTTTGTGTCATTGTTCACGTTAAGTAGTTAAAATACTTCTCTGGAAAGGAATCTATAGAAATCCTGCATGTGTTCATTATAATAGTTTAACTTGTGGTTTTTTCCTGCCCTAAAAGTAATGGGAATTCAGAGAACAAAAGGTATCATTTAAATATACCCCAGTGATGAATTGTGCTGACAGCATCCTGCACTTCAGCTGTAAATATGTATAGAAAACCCAGAAGAGTACTGAGTTATGAATAGGTCTGTTTCTAGGTTCAGTTCTTGCATTCAGGTAATTTGCAAAACTTCCAAAAGCTTTCTGAATCAGGTGTCCTAGCAAACCTGTGAGCCAAAGTGACTGAATTGGAATATGGTAACTTTAGAGACTCGTAAGTGGAAGCTCATAAGTTTTACTGAGCAATTAGTCTCTACCTGGAAATGACACATACTTTCAGAGTTTTGCAAATTCAAATAGGCATCCTGATGCATGGAACTGGGGCTTTGCTTTTCTTATCTTAGTCCCTTATATCATGTATAATTTATAAGGAGAAATTTACATTGATTTGGCTTATCCTTGATAAGATGATTTGACATGGAAACTTATTCATTGTACATTTGTGTAGATCTTAGAGTAAATACCTTGAAATGGTTGGCAGACAAGGCAGGATGGGCTTTGTGGATGGCAAGAGCTTGAGAACACCTCTCATAGTTGATACTAAAAGATATAATACATTACAGGAGAAATTCGGGATCTCTTTGTATCCTGTGCCACTGGAGTATCTACTTTTTGGAAGCAGCACAGTGAGCACTTCAGAGCTCTTTTAAAGCCTATAAAAAGTTTTCCCCAGATACTCAAAACTGGATATACAATTACCTTTTTTTTTTGAATTATCTTATGATTGCTTGACTTGTTTCACTTGTGATGATAGAGTCAAAACAGTAATAGTGCACACAGATGAGTGTGAAATACAAGAACTGAGCACTTGTGCGGGTTTTCAGGGAGGTGAATCCCTTCACAGCCTGCCCTAGGTAAATATGTGTTTCTGTGAGCAAATACAGCTCCTCTATCAAACAGGTCATTGGGGAGGCCTATATATCTTGTCACAGACTCATTGTGGGCTGCTCCGTGTTCCCTCTAAAGCCAGCTTCTGGTTTCAGTGCATGCCTAATCTGTCTCTAGGCATCTTGGTGTTCATTCTTCTCCTTGGATTCACTGGAAAAACAAGAATAAAGGGTGTTGCGTTCTTCTTGCCACCCATAATAATGTTTCTTCAGCTGGGGGATGTTATATGCTTCTCTCACCTCTGTGACTCTTAAAAATATTGAATGTTGCTCTTGGATGTCCAGTTCCTGTTCTGTCTTGCAGCATTACCTCTCTGTATAATGCTTTTTTTTTTCAAAATTAGAAAACTGTGTAACTCCATGAAGTATGGGAAGCAATTATGACAGAAGGCTGTGATTTGAAATTCAGCTGTGGCACAGTGTTTGATACAGACACTTCCTTAGTGTTAGCCAGTCCTGCAGGGAGTGAGGTGCAAATGGAGGAGCAAAATCAAAAAAATATGTTTTTTTTAAATCAAGGTCTAACTCGCCACAAAGAATTTTTGCCTTGTGGTTATGATGTCCAGGTATTGGAATGATGAATTACTTGTCAGCAGAATTGTCTTGTTAAAGTTTTGGGCTTGACATGATCAGTGGTCTCAGACCTAGGGGGAACTTAACAGAGCTTGGGGAGAAGGATGTACCACTGATGGTCGGCACAAAGAATGCAGAATTTACAGGCCACAGGAACTTTTGGCAGAATTCCCAAGATACGGAAGAAAGTAACAAAGCCAACTCAGCAACTGATGCAACTCTGCACTGTGTGTAGATTGGTCTCTTGCACACCAGGTGAAATAACCTATTTGGGGACAACAGTTACACCTATTCTTTAGGCGGAGAAAGAGGAAAAGCTTGAAAATGGCTTTTTTCCAAAGATATTTTCAATAATCCTCAGGAAGCAATCTATAGAATAATGTTTTGTTTATAAGCACAGGCATTAAACTGACACAGCTGTTAAAATTTATATTTTTGTTGATATGCTGAGTCATGTGAGATGTGGTGCTTTTCATAGTGATCCATTTGCTGTTCCCAGTTCAGCGCTTTTAATCCAAGTGGATTCGATTTTGTTGAATTTGCTGTTTCTAGCCCAAGTATGTTTTTCTTTTCTTTGTTTCCCACAGACACTTTCCTCAAAATAGCTACTGAAGCTTCAATTTATACAGAAGTACTTGATACTGCCAGTTCCTGTTAGTATAAATTCAGCATATTTGTAGCCACAGATGCAGGTTGGGTAATATTAAACCAGCCTAGTGATTTTTCCTATTATTTATAAATTGCTGAACAGAATGTTTCAAAGGGGGAAAAATACTGATATGAAAATAAATTTTGCAAAGTCAAAAAGTTGACTTTTTAGTATACATTTTTAAGCCTTTATGTCTAAAGCTGAGTTTAGACTTCATGAGAGCCTTCATATCACATTTGTAAAGTTGAGGCAAATTCAGAACAGAGCTTTATAGTCAGAGTAACCCATGAGTAGATAGTGTTGTAATAAGAAATACTCATAAGAAATATTTTCCTTCATTGTGTCTGTTGTTTCTCTGTGCAGTCTAACCCTGACCTCAGGTTTTTTACCTTAGAAATGTGGATGAGAATTGCCTCTTTTGATTGCAGAAAATCAGTTTTCTAGGTCATCAACCCTGCTCTTTGTTCTGAGGTTCTGCTGCAGATAAGCATATCTTGGCTACCTCAGTGTCCACTGGGGCCGGTTCCTTCACTGATCCTCACCTATTCCAGTGTCTGCCCGTGTTAAGGAGCATTTAGTCCTCTCCACTCTTCTAAATCTCCAAAGTGAGTTATTTCTGTAAAGATTTGTGGCTTTTACTCTGCATGGAAACATTCACACCTTCACCTCTTCCATCATGTGATTCTTTTGCGGCATTTTTCTAAAAATCAGAAATACCCTGTGCCTTGAACGCTTCCCATAGCATTCCAAAGGCTGCATGGGCTCTACAAACTCTGCCAGTTGCCTGAGGAGTGTTTGCTCTTTGTTGGCAAGGCAGCTGATCTTTACAATGATCCTCTGTGTGCGTCAAGGAATGGAAGAAGTTGAGAAGATTTGAAAATTGGACCTCCTTGCATTTCCTTTGAGATAAAAGATCTTCTGGCCCTGTGTTAGCACTGACCTCCTTCAGTGAAGTAGCTTGCACTTTCACACTAATATTCCAAGTGATACTGAAGCAGAATGGCCACACGATACCTGCAGAATTCAATGCAAAATGTCTGTTTCACAGTGCTTATGTACACTTCTGTATCCCTGGTGGGATTAGTACACGTGAAATTAGATTAATGGAGTAAGTTATTAGGAGTGCTCGTTCTGCTGAGTTGGTTCTGTATCATAATGGTAAAGAATCACAGAATCCTAGAGTGGTTTGGGTTGGGACTATAAAGATCATCCAGTTCTATCCCCTCTGCCATGGGCAGGAACACCTTCTGTTAGACTAGGTTGCTCAGAGGCCCATCCAGACTGACCTTGAACATTTCCAGGGTTGGAACATCCACATCTTCTCTGGGCAAGCTGTGCCAGGGCCTCACCACCTTCACAGGGAAGAGTTTCTTCTGTATATATCCAATCTAAACCTACTCTCTTTCTGTTTGAAGCCATTCCCCGCTGTCCTGTCACTCCAAGCCCTTGTAAAAAGTCCCTCTCCATCTCTCAGGTGGGCTCCCTTCAGGTGCTGGAAGGTCTCCCTGAAGCCCTCTCTTCTCCAGGCTGAACAAACCCAATTCTCTCAGCCTTTCCTTGCAGGGGAGGGGAAATGTTATTTGTAATTCTCCAGGCTTAGAGTGGTTTTTTTTCCAGCAGTATAGTTTGTCGAAATTTTCAGGAGTTTTACAGAGCCCAGCTTTGAAAATTTTGCTTATCACATCTACCTAATCTCTCTCAGTTTCTTTCAAGGGTTTCTCCTCTGCTTTACTCTAGGGCAGAGTTAATTTGTGCATGAATTCTGTGTTTACTTTTATTATAACTCCTCACCTTTCAATTTACCAGAGCATGAATTTACTTTCACGAGGTGGGGGTGGGGGGAAGGTGTGGTGTGAGCACTTTCCCAGGCACTGGAGCTGGAGTTAAGTAACTTCAAAGATCCCACTGAAACGTTGACCTTCATGGAAGAAAATTTGGAGCCGTGACCTTGAGGGCAGTGAGTACCTAAGATTGGAAGGCAAATAAAAAGCACAGTTTATTTTAAATGTTAAAATTTTGAGGATCTAACTTTTCTCAGTTATAAAACTCTCTGAACTAGATGTGAATTGCAATACCAAATCTGACTTTTGTATGTGTTTATTTTAAGAACAGAAATGTTCATATTTTTGCTCAGAAAGTTTCCTCTCATGTATTTTACCAGGTACTGCTTTGTTCAGTCTAAGTTTAAAACCAAGACATTTATTCACCTTGTTGCTTTTTTTTTTTCTTTTAATTTTAACTAGTTAGCAGCTGGAACTAGTTAGATGACAGACAAGTGAACTAAAATAATTAGAATTTTTGCACTTAGTACAGTAACAATGCAACTTTGGTTTTAAGAGTTGCAAAGTCAGAAGCTAGAACATTTTTCCTTTATACTGTGTATAACACAGAAAACTTCATATATCTGATAACAATATAAAATCAAATTATGAAGGGCTTTTTTAAGCTTTTATGAACAAAGTTTAAAGCAACATTGAGGAATGAAGGGCTTCCTGCAGTTGCTGGAAGTGTTACAGAGAGGAGCTGAAGAGAGCTCACTTTGCACATGCCATTCCGTCAGCGTCAGCTTTTATATGTAAGGATGAGACTTTGTGCAAACATGAGTCAGGAAATTTGGTTATGGTACCAGTAGGAACTGTAACTTAATATCCATTAGGCCCGTGGAGGAGTTGCTATGAGGTGATTTGTGTTCTAAAGCATCTAGGTATCAGTCAGATTTAGCATTTTTTAAGGGGGGCTTTCTTTTTTCCTTCACCCTCTGTTCCCCCAAAATTGAAATTCAGACTTGTATTAGCAAACTCGATTTATTTTTGAAAAGAGTCGTTTGACTTTGCCACTTCATAATGCACTGCATTTAACTATGTTCAGTTCCTTTCATATTTTAAATCAAATTATTTAGCATATTATGTTTAAAAGCATCATAGTTCTTATTGCTTGTCGCTCTGACTTTGATCAGTAGCACAGAAACGTGGTGGTTTTACAGTGCCAGGGTAACACCCAGCTGCTTTAGCTGATTTAGCCAGCTTGTTTTCATCATGTTGTACTAATGCTGTGCTTCACTTAAGGATATCCCCTCTCATAAGGACCCCCAGCAATTTGTTGAATAGAGACTTTAGCAGTTCTACCACCTACCTGAAGTAATTCACTATCAGGTCTTTGAATAATCTATATTCCTCTTCCGAGCTACCCATTCTGCCTTAGTGTGGACACTTTACACTTTCCAGTTGAAAAGAAATATGGTTTAATTCCTGTTCTAGCTAATCCTAAAGCCCTCTGAATAGTCTGGATTTTACTTATTTCATAAGGGTTAGTCAATGAAAGAAGATGTTTTTTGCCTTTCAGCCAACTCCAGTGAATCATACGAAGGGGAAATAGAGCAAGTAGTGTCTGTATTAGGAAATAAATGAAATTTAAACTAGAACCATAGAATGGTGAAAAGGACCACAAAAGTCATCTGGTTCCACCCCTTCTGCCATGGGCAGGGATACCTGTCACTATCTCAGGTTGCTCAGGGCCTCATCCAACCTGGCCTTGGACACTTCCAGGGATGGGGCAGCCCCAGCTTCTCTGGGCAACCTGTGCCAGGGCCTCACCACCCTCACAGGGAAGAATTTATTCCTGATATTAAATCTAAACCTGCCCTCCTTCAGCTTAAGACCATTTCCCATTTTTCTGTTGCTACTGCCCTTGTGAAAAGTCCCTCTCCAGCTCTCTTGTAACCCCTTTCGGCACTGGGAAGTTGCTGGAAGATCTCCCTGAAGCCTTCTCTCCTCCAGGCTGAGCAACCCCAACTCTCTCAGCTGTCAGATAAATAGGATTTCTGGCTGGATAGCCCTGGAGGATCCTGCATAAGTAGCATTCCTTAGGCAGTCATTCTAGTGATCATCAGAAGTTATTCCCTGGATTGTTAGTTAGGACTAAGGATTATCTTAATTAGAGAGTTACGGCAGTCTCTGAAAGGCCAGGATCCACCTGTGTGTGTATAATTGTGTAGCTGATGGTGCCATGAGGTGGAGGGATGGATCAGTGGCTGTGCTCCTGTGGGGTGGCTGGATGCTGCACAGTGTGGCTGGGGGAAAAGACGGGTGGGAAAGAGAGAGGGTGGAAGTTGGGCACATATCTGCATTCCAGGGCAGCAGTCATCTTGCAGCTGGAGGAGAGCTTGGAGGACTTCAGAGGTTTATCCAAGGCACTTGATATTTCATTATGCCATTATGTACAGAGCAAGGTAATACTTGAATCTGAATATTTAAACAGTTTACAGACATGTATTTATCATCCCAGGAAAAAAAGGTGGTGGTAGTTAATTGTTACATGCGTCTGCTAAATGTAAGATGAGTTTGTACGCCACACACAGGAGCTGGATTTCTGGAGTTTGTCAAAAACCACACCCCACTTAATTGATAAACTTGGTAACCTCTTTATTATGAGAAACCTTGGGAAAACGTCTGAGTTGCCTAAATTCATATTGTTCATATTCTTATCTCTGGGTAGCTGCTGGTTCAAGCCAGCCATGAAAGATTCAAATTTAATTAAGGGTTTTCATAATTCTGAAGAACATCTTGCTCATAGTGAAATGTCTGTTAAATATTACGTTTCTTTTGGAGACAGTAAGTTGTAGTTTTACATACAGAATGTAGGTTAAGAAATTTGCAAGGGATACTGGCTCTCTGAGCACAATAGCTCTACCAGGGATTTTTCATTTTATTTGAAATGCAAATCTCAGATTAGGAGTTATAGTGTAAAACTAGCTTAGCAAAATAAATTTCAGGGATTCAGACCAGTTTGCTCTGTCTGCACTTCCTGGAAGATCTCATTATTTTGGCAGTTACAACAAACAGGTTTGCAATATCTCTGTGGGCAGGGCTCTAAATTAGTATGAGCGCGTGGCTTAGAAGGGATGATAATAATTTAGACTTATGTCTGCTTAACAGTAAAACTTCAGCTATTAATAGCGAGGAATTTTTACTGATCAGGGAAAAAAAGTAAATTCTTGTCCTCCTAGAGACCTGAAAAGGTGAGTAGCCTGGTTCTTGTATTTTGCTGGCATATGAATTAATCTAATAAGTCTTGAAGGTTAGAATTTGCTAATATTAAAGCTTGTAGTGTAATGTTAGAGGTAGCTTTTGTTCGGCTTTGTTACCAAAGCTGAAAAAACTTGGGTTTTTTAAAATACATGTATATATTTACATAAGTAAATAAGTCATGGTGTTTTGCATCCATTGAGGTCAGTCAGAAATGAAAACTGTGAAAGGAATTGTAATTGCCAGCAAATAGATGGATCCTGTTTGAGGGATTGATACAGTTGTCTTGTTATTTAATAATATTTTAAAAAGAATCCATAGTCGAAGATATTTCTATAGAATTAGATCAGAAATGGTAGCTGAAAGCCCAGGAGATCTAACAAGCTATTTTCATAATACTGCTCAGAACAGCCAAACTGTAAGAAGGGAGTGTCTGGGAAAGTAAGACTTGCCTGGAGCACAAGCAACAGGTCTGTCTAGAAAAAGATGTCAAGCAAGTAATATTACATTATCTCTCTGGAGCAAAGAACATTGCTTTTATTAATAAATCGTTGTTTGATCAGCAGGTTTTGCTATAGCTTAATGCAGTTAGGCAGCAAATACACTATGAGCACAGGTGAGAAAACAGGCTGGCTCTGGAGGCCAGGAAGAGATAGGAGACTTTCTTCTGGTGAAGTTTTTCAGCAAAACTTTCTGGGTTTTCCCAAGGCTTTGATGGGAGGTTTTTCTGTAACTGATTTTTCAAGTTTGTAATGTCGTGTATCAGCATTTTCTGTCCCTTTGTCACTTCAGGTGATGAAATACTATATCAGATGGTAAGAAGAAATGTAGTCCTGCATTTCTTGTTTGAGCAGCCATGTACTGCTGCTCCAGCCCACGGAGCAGTAGCTGTCATCACAAACAAGATCATGGAGTGCAACCTAGAAATAGAAACTCTGTACTATATTTAGCATTTTTCATTCTTTTACTCTCTTCTAATTCTGAGCCAGAAATCTGCTGCCCTGATTTCCCAACACAGCTGGTGGCCATGCATTTCTGGGGGAGCGGCTGGTAGCCACAGCGGCGAGGAAGCCCCGGTGCCTCTCTGGCAGCTCTTTGCTGTAGGTGGATTTCCTGTCACTGAGGTGATTATTACCCGTGGTATGGCTGCTTTGAGCTAGAGGAAATACTGCGAGGAAGGAGGATCATTGCAGCTGAGAAGTCTTTGGTGGCCTGTAATGTGGCAACAGAAGATGGAAATCTCCCAAAACCCAGCAAATGGAAGCAGCAGGATCAGAGGGAGTGTCTGTAAAGTTCACGTGTAAAAGAAAGCACTCTGAAATTTTAAGTTTATATCAGCTGACTTAATGACTTTCCAGATTATTCCGAGCACAATTTATGTTATTTCCTTACCAATAAATGAAATATTTGGGTGACATGTACTTTGGTTAAATTTAGCATTGTTCGTACTTAAAAGATTATTTTGACAAAAACGGAGGGACCAAAACCACCCATTCATTTCCATTAATCTTGGCCTTGGGGGACACTAAAGATGAGGCATTCTCACATTGCTCTTCAGATCAATGTGATCTGGAGTTAAATCGTGGCTTACCCACTGTGACAGGCTATAAAAGGCAGAGTTCAAATTAGAACATTGCAGTTTCTGACTCATTCCTGCATCTGTCTCTCTAGATAGTGGGGTGATACATGTTAACCTGAATGAACATAGGATGCTGATAATACAGAGGTTTTATTAACAAATTAGCTTTCTTTGTGTATGTTTCCCCAGCACCACGGAGAAAAGCCTGTGTCTCAGGATTCTTCGTTTTCAAGAGAAGAAAATAATTTTGATTTGATAGTACAAATTTTCACTGTAATATTTATTTATATTCAAGCTACTTGAATTCTTAGCACATGTAATCCCATGATAAACACAGATTAGTGGCATTTCAGCAGCATTGGAATAACAGGCCCCACAAACATAGGCCCATTTCCTATACACTTAGCCACAGTTTGAGTTATTTGAAGGATATCTCTGTCCGTAGTCAGACAGGTGTCTTTTGTGGTGCTTACAAAGCTGTTAAAATTGAACAGTTTTTAATCACAGCTCTTAAAACTTGCTGTATAAGAAGACTGAATGTCAAAAGACTGAATTGCAGCCTTCATGGAAAAGAAATCAAAATACTGTGACCCTTTGTGGGCTTTGTGAGTGCTTTGAGTTGTGTGTTAGAGCTCTGCGAATCACATGCGCAAGAACAATCCCTGTTTCCTCGCTGTGTGGGCACTGGTCTCATGCTTCAGCAATGAAGTGATGTGCAAAAGGGCCTTATTCCAGAGGGGATTTTCACTGGCAGTGAAATGGACTGCATAAATTCTTCTCTCCTTTGAAATGTCATCTGTTGGCAGCAGCAGCTGATACTTGACTTAGAGTCCAGCAACGCTAACTCACAAGCAGAGACTCATTTTGGAAGATTTTTCTTGTTGTTGTTACCCTTATTGTCAGATGGTAGCATGAATGTATTTAATCCTGTTTTAAAGCAGCAGCAGTAACTTCAGAGACTTCATACCCGGGGCATTTTGGTTATTTGAACAGAAAGAATTGTATTTTCAGTGTCATGAAAGATGTGGTGGAAAGATTGAATGGGGATAGAGAAAGGAGGAGTAAAAACTATTTCAGAATTACCTTTACTCTTAAGGCAACAGTCACAAAGCAGAGCTCCTACAGATTCCTGCTTTTAGGCTAGACATGTTTTGCCCCTGTCTGCATTCCTTCATTGAACCTTAGACAATCTTCTTTTTTTTCCCCAGAGAGGAAAAGGCTGAAATACACTGAACTTTGAATCTAGGAAACCATTGTTAAGGATAATGAGCAGGGGAATCTCAGACTTCCAGTACTTGAAATTCTTTGGGTTTTTTTCACTTGCATTTCACCATTTTAGTAAAATCACTTCAAAAAATTAATCAGAACACCCAAGTCATCTATCAAGAATAGGAACAGTTTTGTTAGTTTTCTTATTACTAGGCTGTGTTTTTGGTAGTGTGGACTTCTGTTTGTGTGGCATAATATATAATGTGACAGTGAAATGTATTTTCTATCAGGTTATTTAGTGTAATGCACGTGGTTTATTCTGTCTTTTCAGTCAAGAGAGTAAAGATCTGAAGAAATTACAGATGATGGCTTCTGATGCCAGTCATATGCTGGAAGCAGCTTTGGAGCAGATGGATGACATCATTGCAGGTACAATAATGCTTTGTTTTTCACCATACTGTCTTGAGATTTAACTGTCTGGTTTACTTTTTAATAATTATTCTCAATTTATCAAATTCTCTGACATGCAGATGTCACTATTAACAATCTGGTTAAAACTCTGTGGAGAAAACTGAAAGTAAGATAAAGGAGGAAACCCCACCAATTTCCCCTCAGACATGTGAATACTGGAGCAAGAGAGATTTGCTTTGCTTTAATGCTATATGGTAACCTAAACACATCCTCAGCCATGTGGTAACATTCCATATTTTATATGTCAGTTTTTTATTTCAACGTGTCTTTAAAAAAAGTTTTCACCAAGTCTTCTGGCTGGTTGGATAATATATAACTGCATTTTACAAACACATGCACATATAGATATATAAAAATTACATTAATTTCTTTAATTATGATGTATTTATTTCAAACAGCTTGCCTATTAATTATCTTCATGGCCTATATTTTGTTGAATTTTATATCCAGAAGTGGAGCTGTGAATTTTTTTCACACTTCTGTCCACTAGAAAGGCATATGATGCAAGAAGAACTTGCTGTCTTTTGGTGCTCTCATGGCAAGGCAATTAAAAGATTCACTCTCACCATTACAGCATCCCAGAAGAGAAGTTAATTTCTGTGGTTAGGCCTTGGTAGCCTTGGGGTCTGTGCTCACACACCGTTCAGTAGGAGCTCCTAAAAGGAGTGTCAGGGTAGGGCCATGATCTCACTTGTGAACAGTGGGAAAGAATTCACTAAAGCTTTATAAATCTGAGTAGTGACACCCAAGCTGAGCCTTCTTCCCTGGTGATGAAGACGATGACATCAGCCTCTTGTTACTGCAGTTGTGCTGCTCCTTGATCTTCTTCCTGCTTTTCCAATGAAGCTTTATGTCCAGAGACTAATTCGGAGCTTTAAATACCGCCATCAGACTAGCCATGACCAGGCTGGAAGTCATTATCCAGGATTTTTAGTTTGAACAATCACTAGGGTTTTGTTTGTTTGGTTTTTGCATCCTCACGAGAGTCTTCACTTTATTCTAGATGTGCAAGCTTTAACAGGCTGCTGAGATATACAGAATTGTAAACATGAATATGGGATTGATATAATCGAAATAACTTTTCAGTCTGATGGAACAAATTCTAGGCAAGTAGGAAAAAATCACACATGTATTTCCTTCTCCTGAATGCAAAACCTTATTCTAACAAGATTTTAACCAATGGAAGTTAATTGGGATGTTATTTTTTCACACCTTACAAAACACATTAACAGATAGGGAAGCACTGGACTTCCCTCAGATGTGTAAGGAGAGAATAAGAAAAGCAAATCCCAAACTATGATTCATAAACTAGGGACCTGTAATTCTTTTTTAGCTACTGTAAGCCTTGGGATGCAATGGAACCTGTGCTCCGAAATCACCTGCACACAAATGCAACTCAGTGTCTCTTTTCTGTGGTGATTCATACATAGCTCAGCGCACACTGGTGGGGTATCATGGATGCACTGGTGGTTCCACTCCTCAGAAAAATCAAGAGAATAAAAAGAGAGTCACTCTATTTAAATTGATTTTCAGAATTGACCCTTTTTTTTTTTTTTTCCAGGACCTGTCAGTTGTGAGGCCGGGTAAGACAGTAGGTGTTTAGTGTTGGGTGTTTTTTTCATGGTATGGAAAGATAGCCTCATAATATGTGACATAACTGATTAAATGGCAATGTATGACTGCCTAAGAAAATCCTTTTTTTTTCTAAGTTTCATGCTAAAAAAAAATGAGGCCAGAAGATGGCTTTCATTTTGTTTGTTTGTTTTTACTATTCTTTTTCCTGCTCCTTTTTCAGATTGCTTGTGCCATGCCATTTCAGGGTTTAATCTTGACAAACAAGGAATAGAATTAAATTTTGCCAGGCTTTCAAACAACATCACATTTACCCCCATCGCTTAGCTGTTGTGATGATGGAGAACAGTGATGCAGAGAGGCAAAGCAAATGCTGGAAGAACTGTTCAGTGGAACTCAGCTGATCACAGCTGTTCAGTGGTGGTGATGGTGACCAAGCTCTAAACTAAAAAGATTCAGGCATGCCTGTGGCATGTGGAGTTTATTTCCACAGTGCATGGATAGCTCACGAGAGGATTGGCAACCTCTTCAAGAGAGTTGACCTTGTGACGTTGCATAACTTACATTTTCAGTCTAATCCACTGATAGGCAGTATGACATGGAAAGCAGGCTTATGCAAAGATATCTAATGGGAGAAGAAAAAAAGTATTTCCCAGACAGTGCATCTGTCAAACCTCATTGATGTTAATTGAATGTTTCCCATATGATTTCAGAGTTATATCTACCTGCACTAATAAAGAAACATATTGATTTATTGCTTTACTTAGTGAAAACTCAATTGTTTGGAAAGGTTGTTTACCTTGTTTCTTTATTATTTTTCTTTGCTAGGAATAGATAAAACTTTTCAAGACAGATTAAGTGTGTTGTCATTCTCCTCTAGGCAATGTTCTGTGTGTTCCAGAACTATTTCTCCAATATTCTGGTATGATTGAAGGACCAAGTACATCTGCTGGAGTCTGTACTTGGATACAGCTATTATCCCAATTTGTCTGAGATTGAGGAACAGAATGATTATTCAAATTTGATTCTCCCTAATTCAATCCAGTAAGCTTCTGTATGCAATTTGGGCAGAGACTGGAAAACAGGAATGGTTTCTTGTCCTGCATGGTGGGAGAAAAAATAAAGTAGAAAACCCCTTTGAAAGGATGACTGTAAGACTTTACTGAAACAAACCAGGACTGAGATTGCTTCAAATATTGGAAAAATCATCTGTACAAATGTAGCTGCTGTTAGAGTCAGCTGGAAACAGCAAAAATTGACTGCTAAGAGCTTGTGCTATTTCAGTTTGCTGTATCCAGATTCTGTGGACATGGCCAGGATTCAAAGACCAAGGTTAAGCTTCATGACTGATATAAACTTAGGTAGCTGATAAAAAAGATGTCTTCTTTTGGAATGAGGCCTCAGTGGGTACCAGGAGAGCCACATGCTTCTCTTGGCCTCAGAAACTTCGTCTTTAGGCACACAATTAGTATTAATCCCGTTTTAGAGAACTGAGAAATCCAGGCATGTATATCTGACGTTGCTTAACTTTTTGAAGCTTAACATGCAATACCAGCATCCTCTCTGTTTAATGAGAAAACAGTCTTCATTTCTTTCATTCACTTTATTATCATCAAAATACTAGATTGTGGCCTTGTCCTTTAGGATAAGAACTGGATATATGCAAATATATATTACAACTGTTAACACATTTGCACTTTCAGCCTTCCCTTTCCTATCCCTTGCTCCAAGAGGTAACATCTCTCATGCATGGTTCTGATTAATCCAGCCAAGGAGTCCCACTGTAGCCTGTGCTCATTCTCAGTGCAACACAAAACGTATTAGTGCTTAGACTGCATGAGGGCAGGATTGTGAGGCAAGATTAACAAATTGAATTTCACTGGGCCTGATCCAATTTGACAGATAGGTCAGTGTTCCCAAGTCTTTTATGCTCGGGTACATCTGTACTGATAACCCGCCCTCATAGCTATATAAATTAAGCACGCTAAATGATTAGCCTTATTTGACTAAAATAGCAAAAAGGGCTAATGTGATTGTCAATGAACATCACTGAGCCATTAGCTGGAATGACTTGCACTCCAAACAGAGGCTTCCTCTAAAGAAAGCACCATATATCAGATCCGTCTACTCGTTCTTTATTTGAGGTGCGTGACTTTGGCATTGCTTCCTCTGAACTTTCACCAAGTCACTACTTCTCCTTTTATTCAGCTTCTACTTGTTTATTAAAATGTGTTTCTTTATAGGACTGTAGATTTTGGTTATTTTTCTTTGCAATATATCCTAATAAATTAATGCAGTTTTTATTTTACAATTATTTTATATCAAACTGCTTCTCTCAGTCGTCAATTTGTAAGTCCATTATTTCTCTTTGTGATTAGTGACTATTAATTGTAAGGTCTAAAAACTCCTGTCACAAAATAGTCTGCTGCAGCTCCAGAGTGTCTTCAAATTCACCAAGTTATCAGTGTAATTATTGAGTTTCCTTTTAACCAGAGCTCCTGCAATTACTGCTTACTGGAAAATAATGAGAAAGTTAAATATGCTATCACATGGGTCTGTACTGATATTTCAGTATTAGCACAGAAAGATTAAAAGCTAAATCCAATTAAAAAGTTGGGCCAGAAGTTGTCTAAGGAGTATTCATGTTTGAATTCCCTTCTCCTGAGTTGACAGAATGTTGGTGTTCAGTTCATGGCTGTGGCTGCTGTGTTAGAAACCCAACCACTTCCACAGCCTTGCTGGCAAAGGGGCCTGCAGAGGAAGTTGTGCTTAAGAGGATGAGCAAGGTTTTAGTTCAAGTTTAACGTATTTTCCTCATGGGCTCTACTGGCCAGAATTTGAAGGAGGACCTGTTTGTGGGGATTACTAAATCAGCTCTAATAAGTGATTAGAACTTGGATTCTAAATGCAGGGGTGGACAAAAAAAAAATACTGACAGTCATTTGAACTCTTTTGGATGGATTTTGGGTTTTGTGGAATAAAGTTTTCACTGAGTTCCTACGTAAATAAAAGGAGAACAGAATATTTCCTGGTGACCTCATCCTTTACCCTTGAATAGCCACATGTCATCACAGGATTCATTCAGTCTCACAGCACTTTAACTGAAGAAGATGGACACTTCTGTTCTGCTTCATGGGGGATTGAAATTGTGCAGACCAGACAAATTAATTCTATTTTTCTGTGGTGTGTGCTGGGGAGGTGCTGGTGGGTCTTTTTTGAAGTACATGCTGGGTGATGTGCAGCTGCTGGGCACAGTTGTGCCTGTCTAGAATGGCTAGAAAATAGCTTCTGTTTTTACTTTTCAGTTTGTACACTTCCAGGTGGTTTTATATTTTTATCACTTAAGTCCTATTAAAGGTTCACAATACTTTCAAATTCAGAATTTGGTCTCTACAGTAAAGGTGTATAACTTTTTCTAATTCTAGTAGGAATCTTCGTACAATTTCGCTTCAGAGCATTGAACTGACTGTAGTTAAAACAATGATGAAAAAACAGAACAATTTAAAAACTGAGCAGTTTCCTTCATTGTAGATCAGTGTAATTGGACAACAACAATTGCAGTGGTTTTTTTTCCTTGCATCTTCTAAATAAATTACAATTGTGTTAAAAGGCTTTGCTTCAGTTATGATTAGTGCATTTCCTTTTCATTTTCTGTTCTTTTTCAGTCAATGATTTAGGGGTTTTTTTCTGAACCAAAGAAATAATATATCTAGAGCACTTGTTTATCTTGTTACTGCTATGCATTAAGTAAGGTGAGCATTTGTGAAGTTACGTAGTGGCTTTTTTAACCATTAAGTACAGTGTGTTTATGCATAGATCTTATAGCAATAGAGATATGAAAAAGGAAATTACATAGAAAATTGCTTGAAATGAGGTCTTTGATAGAGAAATATGTAACCTCCTGTCATAACAGTTCCAGAAAATTATGTGTCAAGAATGATGGGGAAAGGGAGAGATAAAAATTGTGTGTGACCTCTAAACATCCAGGATATTAAAAGAGGAAATATAAAAGCTTAACACAAATATTTATGGTTCATAATTTGTGGGATTTTATTTTATAACACTTAAAACTTGTTTTAGGTGCTGACATTTGTCTTCAGATACTTGACTTCAGAAAAGCAGATTAGTAAATTCCTTAGACGTCAACAATAACCTATTTATAGCAATTAAAATATTTTAAAGATTTAAAAATATAGCAATTCAATGTCTTTCTATTCACTTAATTCATAACTTTTCATGTCAGCTCTCTGTGTCCTTGCTTATAATTTTGTTAACACCACCTAAGATGCAGCCTCTCCAAGTGTACACACTTGAATAACCATTACAGCAATTTGTTACTATAGCCAGCTATTTATTGAAGCTTTTACACGTGCTGTAGCCTTCAAGTTGAGACCTTGCATAAGTTTCCAGGTGCAGTTTTGATCTGTGTTTTGAAAGCATGTGAAAATCAGGGCACCTTGCACGCTGCTTTGTGCATGTGCAGCACTGGCCACTGATTCCTTCCCCAGGGTTGCCAGAGCAACCTGACCTTTGGAATTTCCTCAATTTTGAGTGCTTAACCTTGCAAGAGGTCACTACAGCTGTTTAGGCTACTGTTTAGGCCAAACATGCTTCCTGTTCTCACTTTCTCACAGATCGTGGGGCTCTGAGCACAGGATTGAGAGGGGATACTCCTCATCTTGTCTGAAGGACTGATGGATTCCCTCTGTAAACAGGGCAGTACTACAGAAGTGACAGAGCTGAAAGCACTGAGAACATCTTTCCTATAAATACTTCACTATCATAAAAAAATAGGTGTTTAAAATTGTTTTTTATAAGGCAAAATTGTCCTTTGAAGGTCCAAGTCAGGCTGATTTACTGATCAGTTAGGTCTTTGGCTTCCCTTGCGTGTGTTTCTGGCTTTCCAGCAAAAGAACAAAATTAGAAGTTTTCTTGAAAAATGGGAGTTAAAACTAGTTCAAAATGGAAAAATACTTACTGTTTAAATACGCTACTTTGAATTCTTTATTTCTGACAAGAGACAGTTTTTTTAAGTATAAAACAGCAAAAATACTGTCATGTCCTAGACGCCTATATCAGCTTACCAAGCTGCAGTAAATGCTTTTCATTTATACCAAATAAACATCATTGCTGTTTGTATTGAGTTTTGAGAAAGAATTGAAAAGAAACAGATATGTAAATAGCTGCAGATACAACATGTGGCAAAGAAAGGCAGATAAACCATGATGGCCATAGCCCCACGGGACTGAAAATCTGCGACACAAAGGTCCTTTTGTAGTTTGCATGATGTGATCTGTTTTTCAGTACATGAGTGAGTCAGTTGTTTAACAGGCAAGTGAACAGTTTTCTAGGATTGCAATTTAGTTTGATATCATTAAATTCAAAATCATATCTTGTCCACTTCCTACTTTAAGGCAATGAAATTCGTTTGAGAGTCTTTTTAAAAATGAAAACGGTGGAATCTTAATGAAACAAGTTTCCTTTATTTCCTCACAAACTGAATGTGCTTACTATTCCTTATTACAAGCAATTACAGATTCTGTACTAAAACCACTGTTTTACTTAGACTACTGGCTTCACTGGCCCTAAATACACTCCTTTTTTATGTGTAATCAAAAAAAAAAAAAAAAAAAAGAGAAAAATGTTGCAAATATTTTCTCTTCTTTAATGAATGTGTTGATCCTGTTTTTCCTGTGCAGTGGAGACTCAGCCTCAAACCTCCATCACAGCTGCATAATCCATCTTCCTTTTTTCAGCAGGCTGCTTAGCTTGTGTTTCTGGATAGGAGAGACCTTTCTGTTGTAGCTGTGTGTGCAGTCCCTAAATGTGCTGCACATCGCAGCTCAGCATCTGGTAGCGTGTAGGAAAAAAGTCTGAGTAATTACACCTATAATTTGCATAAGAAATTATAGACAGTTCTTGAAAATTGTCTCAAAGATGCCATGTGTTATTGTAGGAAGAGCTCAGCTCAAAATCATCTGAGCTGCATGAAGCTCTCATCTGAATGTGGTCATTAGCGTTTCTAGACTTGGAAAATTTTTCCTAGGGCTTCCTGCTAATCCAGCTTAATAGTTACTTTTCCCTGTAGTTAAAGATCTAAAAGCAGAGATTTGAGGAGAAGATGAGCTGTGATTCAAAACACACCGTTTGTGATGTATTCTGCATTACAGTATGAGAAGAAAGGATTGTGTGAGCTCCCTCTTCACTCATTTTGCAGGAGGCTTAGGGAACCAGGAGGCTGAAATATGTCCTGTCCAGCCCTTACTGCTAGTTTACATAAATTCACATTTTCAAGGCTGTCTTCATGAGAAAAAGAAAACTGTGCTTCAAAGAAAATTACACTTTGTAGTCTTGAAGGAGAGAGGAAGAACTTGGACAACCTATATGCTCACTGAGTAAATATTCAGGTAAAAATGTGTTCTCTAGCAGTGTAATGATTGACTGAAAGGCCAGAGGAAATGTATGTTTATAACTCTGCTCTAACCACTGTTGGTCAGATGTCAAAATTGTTGCTCTTGAATATTTCAGCTTTGTAGAAAGTCATCCTTACCCAGCATAGATGAAGTTTTTGGGGGTTGCTGTGGGGTTTTTGTTTGTTTTTGCTGGTTTCTGATCTAAAGGAGCCAGCAGTCTTAGGAAAATCTCTTTTTAACCACTGATGGTTGAGTTGTGCATTACCAGGACGTTTCTTTTTTTTCAAAACTCAGCCAGTTTGAGAGCAAAAAAAAATGAGATGACAAGGATGAAATTAAGATGCAAGGGCAAGTGAGAGATCAGACACAGCATCTACTGCTAAGAGAGACAGAAGTTGTGTGATGGATGAATGTATACACATAAGCTGAGGAGAGGGGATTTTCGAACTGGCCAGGCTTTTGCCTCTTTCTTTACTTGTGCTTAGTAACTTATTTTTGCAAGCTACTGGCAGTGCTATTTTCTGAATAGGTTATGTATTTGCCCAAAAGGAATGTTTCTTTGAAGCCATTCTGCTAATTGCAAGGAACTCTGAGAGAAAAATGTGCTTGCACAGTCAGGGTGTAAGAAATGTGTAACTTTAGAGTTGTTTTCCTTGTTTTATTATTTATTTTATTCTTCCTACCTACATACAATGTGCAGCAGCATTTAACCTCCTTCACCCACTAGCTGTTTGGGAAGGTCAGAAGTGAGCCACTTGGAATGTCTGAGTTTCAACACTCTCTCTCTCTCTCTCTCTTTCTCTCTCTCTTTCTCTCTCTTTCTCTCTTTCTTTCTCTCTCTTTCTCTCTTTCTTTCTCTCTCTTTCTCTCTCTCTTTCTCTCTCTTTCTCTCTTTCTCTCTCTCTTTCTCTTTCTTTCTCTTTCTCTCTTTCTCTCGTTCTCTCTCTTTCTCTTTCTGTTTCTCTCTGTTTCTCTCTCTTTCTCGTTCTCTCTCTTTCTCTTTCTCTTTCTCTTTCTCTTTCTCTTTCTCTCTCTTTCTCTCTCTCTCTCTCTTTCTCTCTCTTTCTCTCTCTCTTTCTCTCTTTCTTTCTCTCTTTCTCTCTTTCTCTTTCTTTCTCTTTCTCTCTCTCTCTTTCTCTCTCTTTCTCTCTCTTTCTCTCTTTCTCTCTTTCTCTCTCTCTTTCTTTCTCTCTTTCTCTCTCTCTTTCTCTCTCTCTTTCTCTCTCTTTCTCTCTCTTTCTCTCTCTTTCTCTCTCTTTCTCTCTCTTTCTCTCTCTTTCTCTCTCT